>NC_056741.1:1862849775-1862899775 GCF_019279795.1 Protopterus annectens
GTGGCTGTTGTGTGTGTAGGTTATGCCATTTTAAGGCCTGTTGACCCCTACCCTTGACACTACTTTAAAGAGCCTATTAATGGCATCTGCCTCACATGCATCATGTAACACTATACAACCCATACCAGTCATCTGTACAGATGTACATGGAATAGCCAGATGTTTGCAACTTATACATGGTCTGTGTCCCCTAAAATGAGCATTCCTGTGATATCATTGCCAAATATGTCACATATGCCAGCATCAGACATCATACCTGATGGACACATCATGCTGATACAAAGTCTGTCACTCTATCACTTGTCCAGTTTGTAGGAACGGTAGATGAGACCATTCACTTTTTTTAGTGGGTTATCCCACCATCCATGAAGGCATTCACAAGGTTAATTGTTGTAAGAGGTTGTGTGTTATATCCCAGGCATATAATCTATGTGGAGCATGTCATGTGTACATAACACTACAGTACATAGAAGTGGATATGTAGGGTTACTAAAATGTCTATTGGCAACATAATGTGTTTCTGTATGCACATCCCCTGTGGCTGTCTTTACTGTGTGTATGTGATGGCTATACCATTTTGTCTGCCTATTCCACACTGTGAACTCCCCCATTGCCAACCTAGTTTCGGCCCATACAGATATCATCCACCTTACAAGCAGAGTTACACAGTTTCTAACACAAAACCACTGTGGTGCATGCAATGGTCATATCACTGCGTATTTTACATAAATAGATGGATAGGTCATCTACTCTGAGAAGTGTCAACTCAATGCACATGTGTGTTTCAATGCATGTCCCCATGCAGTAGTGTGTGTGTGTGTGTGTGTGTGTGTGTGTGTGTGTGTGTGTGTGTGTGTGTGTGTGTGTGTAAGTGTGAAAGAGAGATGGCTGTACCATGTTAAGGGCATCTGAACTCACCATTGGCTATCTTAACAGCCCCTGCAGTTGTCACCCACTTGAATAGTAGTGGCAGACACTGCAACAATACATTACCTCTGTGTTATTTGCATTATGTATCTAGTGCTATCATTCATAAGATTGTGCAGGTAGGGGCTGTGCTCAGCTCTTCAACAGCTGCCCCATGTACAGGACTATGACTCTGTGTGCACAACCGGCATGAGATACCAGACATGCATAAGATTTATCAGACACACATGCTGGTGATTGTCAGGTTAGACTAACACAGGCTGACCTGTGTCAGGAATACATAACCCAAACCTGTCATACACAGTACCAGGCATACCCTCATCAACTACATGAAGGTTGAGTGAATGGGAGAGAAATGGTAGGGGCAACCGGTGCTGATAGGTGAATCTGGTGTAGTTAAAGTAATGGCTACATTTGTGAGGGACCTAGTGCCAGTACTCAAATAACCTCCTCTGTATGTGTGAGCCTGTGGTACTACAGAACACGGAGGTGGCATGTATGAAGGCAAGCTGGTTGTGTCAAGGGTATGTATGCAAGGTCACACTGTCTGCCCCAATTGTCCCTCATACACTGTTGCATATAAACGCACCTGGTAAACATGTATATGTACAGCTGTACCTTGGCTATGAAAAGGTCACTGTGTTTCCACTCTGCCATGCTCATCATTGCTACTGTTAGCAGACCTACAGCCTGTAGACACACAGACACCAGAAACACAAACAAAATACTGTATGTGATACTGCAGTCAGTCAGCAGTACTAACACCAATAATTCATCATGGCTAAAAAGGTACATACACCTCGATGTGTACGCATAACTCATGCCAGTAGACAGCAACTTACACAGCATTATGTCACTGCACTGTACTATATTCACCTTGTGCATCAGACCCACATGAGCATGTCTCTGCATCAATGGTATGGATAACAGGGATATGGCACAAGTATCATCACATGCACAGGGTGTGGTATGGGATTGCCAGAGGCCTAGGCTGGGCCATATGGTTGACATCATGTCTGTGTGTGTGTCCCAATAGACAATATATGTGAATTAATGGATTCACTAGACAATCTCAAAATACTGAAATGTCGAATTTCAGTATTTCAAGACTGAATAGTAGAAAACCCTCATACCCGAAAACCCCAAACCACGAAAAGCACAATCACAACCATGCACAGACACACCAGCAAATAAACACAGACATACACCTACCTAACTACACTACATCAAACAAAACAATACACACAAACACAACATAACACACAAACACAACTACCCTACCTATAAACAGGGGGGCAAGCCCCCGTGAACCCCCCATGTGGTGGGCTGTGCCCCCCACACCCCCTACTTATATATACTAACTTCGAGGTTGCACTAAACACACAAACACACAAAAACCACCATGACACACACTCACACACACTAAAATGCCTACCCAATACCCTTACAGAAACACCACTTACCTGAAACCCCAGATAAATCCACAAACCACACCGCACGTCATGAACGCTACACCAAGACAGTGGATTTGACATTTCCACATTTGACATAGGGAGTTTCACGTAACTGCACTTTCCACTTTTCAATCTCGAAATACTAAAATTCGACATTTCAGTATTTTAGGATTGGCTAGTGAACCCGTGAATTAATACGCTGCAGTATTATGTTTGCTGATACACAAACACAGACACACACAGACACACATTCACACACACACACACACACACACACACACACACACACACACACACACACACACACACACACACACACACACATACACGCACACTCCTGGTACAGTCTGGCACAGCTGTGACACCTATAGGCCCTTCAGGTCAGACCTTACGCTAGTTCTGCCTTCTGCAATCCATCTCTTTCACTGCTACTGTAAGACCCACAACAAAGGGTGACAAATCCTACTGTGTGATGGGCCTAGTTGCAGAACGGTAATTGTGACCAAGACCAAGGCTATTGGAGTGTGCATTACAGTGTTACCAAGTGCATATGCATGTACTGTAAGAGCTGACTTAACTGCTATACAGACCACACACAATAACAATGTGTAATGATATGTGATGATAACTGATGAAGGGAGAAGACTATACACCATCACTGCAGTACCCACACAGTTCAGACTCACAGGAATTCATTCCAGACAACATGGCAGGACAGTCTTCAATACATACAGGAAACATGTAAAGTACTAGGTGCATAGCCTCATAAGATGATACCAGGCTGTTGGCCCTGATGCCCTCATAGGTCTGGCCCAGATGTTCGTCATGTCCCTTCCAAGCCAGCACCTGTTTCCCCTGTCCAGTTGGTACACCCATGGGATCCCGGGGGTGTCCCATCCATTTCCCATGCAGTTGTCCATCTACTTCTTCAAGAGGGCTGTACATATACTCTGCTAGACATGGTGAGGAAGTGTATTTAAAGACAGTGTATTGTGTGGGACACTGCACTATCCTGCCAAAAAATACTATACATGTCATAGACCAGGTGAGCGCCCTGCATGCATGATGCGTGAGTGGGATTTGTCAGACAGAAATGCAAAAACGCCATCAGTGCTGGTCTGGAAATGGCCTTGTATGCCAGACACAGGTCACCTGTGATCAGTCTGTATGAGATTGAGTACAGGGACAGGGCTTTCAGCCTACCTGTATTGGATAGGTGTTACAGACCCCGGATTTGTCTGGTCAGGAACCTCTGTGGTCTCTGTAACTGCTGCATTTGTTTGGCAAGGTACATGCCAAAGGAGCCATTGTACTTGGTAATGAAGGGTGGAGTACAGAGATGTTGTGGCCTTCTGCTTCCTGGATGACATACCCATATTTGTGAGGTTGGCCATGTAGACTGCCTTCCATACAATGGTGCCCAAATGGGGGAAACTGTCAGTTTGCTACCAACCTTGGTGCACAAGTCACCTCATACCTGATTGCATGCTCAGTACATTATTACTGTCATAATTAGTGTGTGAATGACATCTGCCACAGCAGGGAGAATGATGCCTCTCCCGGCATTCAGTTTGCGGAAGTGCTTCTTGCATTAGCCATTAATTTGGTTAGGGCCTCTTTGGGGATGCTTATATCAGTATGGGAATGTAAGACAGTGGCCAGCTAGCAAGCATCTGTACACCTGGTCAGCCACAGATCACTGCTTTTGTCCTGTACCTCAGATACATATCTCAAACAGTAGAGGGCCCCAGACCGATCCTTGGGGTACCCTGCTTTGGAAGACTCTACTACTAGAGTTGGATTCCACTACTTTGACTGAGTGGGTACTATCATTGGGCCAGTTAGCTACCCATCTGGTAACATACAGGATTATGCCTAGCTGTGTAGGCATATGTATCCTGGTCACTTGGGGATTATTGTTTGGAATTGGGCTAGGTGAAGGTAGGCATTGGTCAACATCTTTCCTTTGCCCTTTTTGTTGACCACTTCAGAGAGGTCGACCTGGTTTAACAGGCCTGATCTCCCTTTGAAAATACCATGCTGTCTGGACTCAAGCATTTTGATGTTGACAATGTCCCGGTTCATAATGTCCTTGATATTGCCTTCCATGCCCTTGGAGAGCAGGCTAGTTAGGCTGATGTGCATATGATTGGCTGGGTCAGTGGATTTCTCCTCATTTGTGTATAGGGATGACAGTGGATGTCCTCTGTGCAGGTGGAATGACAGTGGTGCTCAGGCTTTGGCTGACTACAGTGCAGAATGGATCTGAAAGCCCATGCCTGTGTTCATGTAGGATGCAGTGAGGGATGATATCAGGCCTGTGGGGACTTATGTGTGTTACCTTTGAGAGGGCATTATGGACCTGCTTCCTGATGATGAGGGGAGGAGGGCAGGTGCTGTACATGAACATGTGTACTGTTGCTGGGACAGGGAGGTGATGTTTACACTTCACTTGTCTGCAGCCGGTTGCCTATATCTATGCCGTATGTGTATGTGATGTTGTTGACCACCACTACAGAGCATATTTGTGTTTTGCCTCTGGGATTGCAGAAGCATGTGTGGAAGGCCTAGTGGGTGGCCTTGGTGGATGGGTCCAATTTTCACTCAAAGATAGTCTTAAGGTAAGTCACATGTGAACTTAATTGCTTGTGCAGACCAAGGTAACATTGCTTACAATAAGGTACCTGTTCCTTCTTGGCCCTGTCCAGCAATTATTTCCACCTATTATGGTATTTTGTGTATTGCTGCTGTCCACTACAGACATTTACCCTACCTTGAGGGTGATAATGTTGTCCTGTCAGGTATTGCTGAGTCCATACAGCTATGCAGGTGCCAACATGGTATTGCGGTCGGGTCTGGACATTACTGCTACTTTGAACTGATGGGACATTGGCTCAAACACAGACACTGCACGGTCGAGCAGTGACAATGTCTATCCACAACATCAGAAAGATGACATATGGCATCACAAATGCCATGGAGGTCATCACACATGGCAGGGAGTGCTGCATTCATGACCCTGAGCATCTGTCTCATGTTGCAGTTGGTATGCGCATGTGCCTCCATGATGGATTGTAACATAGATCTGGTGACACCTGCTGTGCCACTTGCAACAGGGGGCTTGATGAGCAGCAGTCCTCTGTCGAGCACCCCTGTCCATCTGCCTGTGTGTGACCTCACTTGCTTCCTGCCTATGGCTGGTGTCTACACTCACCATACTCAACACACTAGCCTGTTCCTTGCCACCACCCTTAACCTGTCCATCATCCGTGGCTGCTGGGGACTGGGTATGTGTGGGCATACTGACTGTGTGCATGGACAAGGTGGTTGAAATTGGGATACCAAACAATGGCACAGATTCCAGCACCAGCAACCCCACCTGTGGCTCACTATGACCACCATCATCATGGGAGTCTGCTAAGACACTGACATCAGGTTGTGAGGTGGAAGGACACCAACCCCTGTGTTCAGCTGCAAGGGAAGACAATATATGTGAATTAATGGATTCACTAGACAATCTCAAAATACTGAAATGTCGAATTTCAGTATTTCGAGACTAAATAGTAGAAAACCCTCATACCTGAAAACCCCAAACCAAGAAAAGCACAAAATGACAAGGTGTAATGATATGTGATGATAACTGATGAAGGGACAAGACTATACACCATCACTGCAGTACCTACACAGTTCAGACTCACAGGAATTCATTCCAGGCAACATGGCAGGACAGTCTGCAATACATACAGAAACATGTAAAGTACTATGTGCATAGCCTCATAAGATGATACCAGACTATTGGCCCTGATGCCTTCATAAGCCTGGCCCAGATGTTCGTCATGTCCCTTCCAAGCCAGCACTTGTTTCCCCTGTCCAGTTGTTACACCCATGGCATCCCAGGGGTGTCCCATCCATTTCCCATGCAGTTGTTCAGCTACTTCTATAAGAGGGCTATACATGTACTCTGCTAGACATGGGGAGGGAGTGTATTTTAAAGACAGTGTATTGTGTGGGACACTGCACTATCCCGCCAACAAATACTATACATGTCATAGACCAGGTGAGGGCCCTGTGTGCATGATGCGTGAGTGAGGTTTGTCAGACAGATATGCAGAAACACCATCAGTGCTGGTCTGGAAATGGTCTTGCATGCCAGACACAGGTTACCTGTGATCAGTCTGTATGGAACTGAGTACAGGGACAGGGCTTTCAGCCTACCTGTATTGGATAGGTGTTACAGACTTGGGATTTGTCTGGTCAGGAACCTCTGTGTTCTCTGCATCTGCTGCATTTGTTTGGCAAGGTACATGCCAAAGGAGCCATTGTACTTGGTAATGAAGGGTGGAGTACAGGGATATTGTGGCCTCCTGCTTCCTGGATGACATACCCATATTTGTGAGGTTGGCCATGTAGACTGCCTTCCATACAATGGTGCACAAACGATAGAAAACTGTCAGTTTGCTACCAACCTTGGTGCACAAGTCACCTCATACCTGATTGCATGCTCAGTACATTATTACTGCCATAATTAGTGTGCATGACAACTGCCACAGCAGAGAGAATGATGCCTCTCCTGGCATTCAGTTTGTGGAAATGCTTCTTGCACCACCCATTAATTGGGTAAGGGCCTCTTTGGGGATGCTTACATCAATATGGGAATGTAAGACAGTGGCCAGCTTGCTAACATCTGTACACCTGGTCAGCCACAGACAACTACTTTTGACCTGTACCTCAGATACATATATCTCAAACAGTAGAGGGCCCTAGACCAATCCTTGGGGTACCCTTCTTTGGAAGACTCGACTACTAGAGTTGGATTCCACTACTTTGACTGAGTGGGTACTATCATTGGGCCAGTTAGCTACCCATCTGGTAACATACAGGTTGATGCCTAGCTGTGTAGGCATATGTATCCTGGTCGCCTGGGGATTATTGTTTGGAATTGGGCTAGGTGAAGGTAGGCATTGGTTAGCATCTTCCCTTCATCCTTATTTTTGTTGACCACTTCAGAGAGGTCGACCCAGTTTAACAGGCCTGATTTCCCTTTGAAAATACCATGCTGTGTGGGCTCAGGCATTTTGATGTTGGCAATGCCCCGGTTCATAATGTCCTTGATATTGCCATCCATGCCCTTGGAGAGCAGGCTAGTTAGGCTGATGTGCATATGATTGGCTGGGTTAGTGGATTTCTCCTCCTTTGTGTATAGGGATGACAGTGGCTGTCCTCTGTGCAGGTGGAATGACAGTGGTGCTCAGGCTTTGGCTGACTACAGTGCAGAATGGATCTGAGAGCCCATGCCTGTGTTCATGTAGGATGCAGTCAGGGATGGTATCAGGCCTGTGGAGACTTCTGTGTGTTGCCTTTGAGAGGGCATTATGCACCTGCTTCCTGATGATGAGGGGAGGGGGGCAGGTGCTGTGCATGAACATGTGTACTGATGCTGGGACAGAGAGGTGATGTTTACACTTCACCTGTCTGCAGTCGGTTGTCTATATCTATGCCGTATGTGTATGTGATGTTGTTGACCACCACTACAGAGCATATTTGTGTTTTGCCTCCGGGATTGCAGAAGCATGTGTGGAAGGACTAGTTGGTGGCCTTGGTGGATGTGTCCAATTTTCACTCAAAGATAGCCTTAGGGTAAGTCATCTGTGAACTTAATTGCTTGTGCAGACCAAGGTGACATTGCTTCCAATAAGGTACCTGTTCCTACTTGGCCCTGTCCAGGAATTATTTCCACCTATTATGGTGCTTTGTGTATTGCTGCTGTCCACCACAGACATTTACCCTACCTTGAGGGCGATAATGTTGTCCTATCAGATATTGCTGAGTTCATACAGCTATGTAGGTGCCAACATAGTATTGTGGTGGGGGCCTGGACATTACTGCTACTTCGAACTGATGGGGCATTGGCTGTGAAGCTACTTTTACCTGTTCTGAGGAGATTTATAGTCATTTGTGTAAAGTTAATTTTGTTTGACCCTGACAAGGGGGGTGGGCAGGGGAGATGGTGACCTAAACAGTGATGGCTATGTGGTCAGATCTTACCAAGGCGAATGACACTGTAGGAGTGCTACAGTGGCAACTTATGTTGGTTAGGACCAGGTACAGGATATTTCCACCTGTTGTAGGAGTGTTGACCAGTTGATCCACTACATTGGCATTGACAAAGCTGAGGAATCTCTGTACATTCATGTTCAGGTGGCATAGGTCATGCACACTATGGGTGGGTAGTTGAAGTTACCCAGGAGCAGGGTCGACAAATTCCAGCAAGTCCCAATAGGTGTGGTGGGTGTCCATAGTCATGGTTGGGGCCTGTAGCTAGTTATGATTTGAGTAGGTGTTTTGGCCACTGTTAACTGCACTTAGGATGTCTCCCATGCATCATACTGTTTGGCCAGCCTGGAGGTGTGTATGTGTAAGATTATGTTCAACACTCCACCTCCTGTGGCTTTGCAGCCCTACATTTGGAGTCTAAATGTATGATGGGATGAGTAACGTAACCTGGCAAGGTTAGTGTGCTCTCCACAGCTACAAAGCAGATGTCAGTGACTGCACAAATGTCGACAGCCTACTGGACAATGTACACTTGCATTGCCATAGGTGTCATGCTAAGACACCTAGCTCCAGTTAGAGCAAGACATGTGCACAAAGGCATGCATCACTGATGGGCAAAGGCCAGAAAATAGTGTCACTTTATGAATCTAGCTGAAACACACTTAGTTGCTAGCAAAGACAGTGTCGCATTCACAGGTCTACTCTGCAGAATATGACATCTGACAACCAAATGTATGCTATTACATTATGACTTCAGTCTTTAATATGTTGGCAGTGATGTGCCATACAATAAACAACTGTATGAAGCAGACATGTGGTCAGTCTACAAAACTCTGGACAGTTGTCAGGTATGGGCTCAGTATATCACATATGGTTCAACACACACTTCTGCACCTGTTGTGTACTATGCATGTACCCTATATAAGTCTCTTACATTTGTAAGACAAGCATATGTATCATAGTCGCATTCACAGGTGAATTATGAATATTTACAACATCCCAGGTAGCTGGCCTGGCAGTGTCACACTCAATATTGGAGAACAGACACTTCAGTAGTAGTCATACATGAGCTGACCTTTGCTAGGGTGACTCGGGGGCCAGTGATGTGATCATGTTAATAATGACAAAGCAAGCAGGAATGGCCAAAGGTGCTGGACAGCAGCATGTGAGTCCAGCAGGTCTTGTTGTGACCTAGTGTTTATTTGACATTATTGCAACCCCCCTTCTGCATTCCATTACAAGCTTATGTGATTAACATAGTTTTTATAGTGCTGAAGAGTTTCCTTCAAGTAATGCAAATGGTTAGGTTTTTGTAGTCACAGTCTGTCTTTGTGAAGATAGGTTCAGACCTGTGTTGCATAGGCAGCCACTTGCCTTTTGTAGGTAATGCGCATGAGCAGGTGATGGCCTGTGCACCAATCAGTGTCTCCCACTTGCTACCTGCATCCAGAGCAGCTGTGTTGTCTTTCCATTAGCCAATTCCATAGCAACACAGTGCTATAATTAAGCCCTTCATGTGGGCCTTGCCCTTTTTCCTTGCCTGTGTGGAGAACATTATGGAGATATGGGGGCTACAGCTTCATAGACAGTAGGTGGAAATACCTCTCAGGACAAGACATGTGGAGACACCCCAACAACATGGGGGACAAAGCTCCAGACTTGGGTACAGATTGTAAGTATGGGTGTTATACACATAGAGGATTGCTAGATTAATAGGGTTTGGACATGCATTTACTGCATTAATTGATGTCTTATAGTGATATGTCTCTGACATACCGGTCAACTGTCCAGATGTCCACAGACTACGCAGATGTTTACCTGTTATCTGTGGTCTGTTCCTCAGGCAACTTCTGTTTTTGTGAAATCAGTAGGATAATGTAAGGATTGTAGTCAGTAAATGTTGACATCCATTAGTGTTTCAGACATCATATCCTTCAGGGATGTTATGTTACAACAAACTCTGTAACACGAGCAACTGTTTCAGTTTGTAGCACCATTATGTGAGATTTGTCCCTCTTTTCGCCCCCCTGTCTCCCAAGTATGTCATGCTTTGTCCAGATGTCTTACAGTAAGAAGTTCAGAGCTATGGTATATCATTAATTAGTGAATACACTCCTGGTATCATCCCAGTGACTCAGCAGATTCCTGGAAGTGGTATGAGGCAGTGGCCATAAATATGGTCCCACACCCTGGACTTCCTGTAGAAATCTGTATAGTTGAGAGTTGTGTATGTCTGGTCATTGTTAACAGACTGCCAAAATTGTGTAGCAGTGTTGTGTATAAATGTTTGTTGGGCTGAGTATGGAGAGTAGCAGATGTCAGTGTCATAGATCCTTTTCTATCTGAATGTGCATGTTGCTACACTTGCTGGTGGTCTGTCAGGTATATATGTTTGTAGAGGCAGACTGGGAAATGTCCTGTAACACCTCAGGATTTTCTGTAGACTGTGAGTTGGGCCAGTACAGGTCAGTGTAGTGTGTGACTGGCAATCAGGCTATGTTTGTTCAAACAGTCATTGTACTCTAGAGTTCATTCGGGGTACTAGCATGTTGCTGTGACTGTGGTGCAATTCGTTGTGGATGGACATCTTTGCACCAATATCTGCTTTTCCTTACAGTTCCATTCATGTAGTGCATGATATATTTAGAAATACATGGGTAATTCCCCAGAGCTGATTTGGAGTAGTGTCATGTTGCTCTTACTGTGGTTCAGAGGGTGCTGGGTGAAATGGTTGGCAGCTCTCAGTGTTTTTTCTCTTCTGTTACATGACTGCAGTCATACCTCTCCATTGTCCAGATGTTTACACACTGTCCAGATGCATGGCTCATATGTTTGGTCTGTTCCCCCATCACAGTTGTGGGCTTTTGACAATTCACTGGGATGATGTGAGCACTGACATCAGTATGTAATGACATCCATCTGTGTTTCAGACCTGGACTCTGTCAGGAATTATATGTTAAATCATATCATGCTACTCTAGCAGACTTCTATGTGTATAACAGCCATATTTCAAAGATGTCACTATTGTTCACCCTTTATCCCCCACTTTGTCAGGCTTTTTGCAGATGTCTTGCAGCAAGAGGTTGGTTATTTATATATATATATATATATATATATATATATATATATATATATATATATATATATATATATATATATATATATATATATATATATATATATATACACATATATATATATATATATATATATATATATATATATATATACATACATATTTGTATTTATATATATATGTATATGAGTACTAGGGATATATATTTTTCCCCTTATGTTAAATGACTGTAGTGTATGATATGCTTGCAAAAACATTACAAATTCATGCAGCTCAGGTGGTGTAGAGGTACATTGCTGTGATTGTAATGCACAGGGTCCTGGGTTGAAGACTTGGAAGTGATGTTTTTTTTTCATTAACGTTAAATGACCAGACTGCATGATATGATTGTAAAAGTATTGCACATTTCTGGAGCTCAGATGGTGTAGTGGTAGGCTGCTGCAATTTTAGTGCACAATATTCCAGGTTCAAGACTTGGCAGGGCTGATTGCTTTATTGCTGGGCAGAACAAGGGCTGATGGATACAGAGTGAATAAGGCACTTTTAAGCAGTTGTAAATGGTTTTATGTGGAACTAAGTGATGCTAATACACGGTTAAGTTCTCTTAGCTTCACTTAGTACCACTTACACCCGGCTAATTTTAATTAAAGAAAAGAAAAAAGGATAATAGGAAAGTGGTGTAATGGGGGAAAGCAGGGGGTTAAACATTATTAAAACCAGCTAGGGATGTGCAGGATGGATGTAGGAAAGGACCATAGCTCTACATTTCTTCTGCAGCAACAGCTGTGAAAAATGTGTAGAATATGGAATTTACAGCCTCACAACCCACAGGGAGGGGTGTTGGGGACAGACATTTGTAGAATAATTTGTGGATACATTGATTAATTTCACTGTAAAATGAATGAAATGTAGAGCTATGTATGGGGCAATGATTTGTTTGCAGGACAGATGCCTTTTTTTTGAAGTAAGAGTGGGATGTTGGGGAAGGGCTGTAGGTATGTTTGGGGAGGTAGGTTGGGTAGGATAAGTAGCATTTGCAGACAGACATGACACACAAGACAGCAGACAAGGATGGTATATGACACAAACTTGGACAGGGAGGGTGGTTGGGAATCAGAAGGCCATGAGCCCCCAAATGGATACAGTGGGACTGAGGTCCCTGCCCATGGCCAGTCACCACTGCACCTTCATGGCCCCAAAGGTGGCTTTGCTGGGGCTGAACAAGAGGGGTGGCATGCCTCTCCAGGTGCACCAGACAGCCCTCCATCTGGTGCAACTGCCCCCCAACTCTGAGCAGATGATGCTGCACACCATACCACGTAACTGTCGGTGGGTGATGGACTCCTCTCTGTGCCTGCACCTGGGGGGGGCAGTCCCCTTCCCCTGAAGCAGTTCCACCCAAAGGTGGTGTAGGACCAGCGGAGGAGGATTTTCCAGGTTGGGTCCTAGAGGCGCTTGAGCCTGGTGCCATGGCCAGATGGGGTGGGAAAGGCAGATTTGCCAGGATCTGCCTTCCCAAATGTGCTATGGTGTTGTGGTTTTCCAAGATATATTGGTTAGTCATGAACAACACATTTCAAAATTAGTTATAACAGCATGCATGGGTGTTCCCATTAACCCAAACCAACAGATTTGAAACAGTTGCATAGCAAATAGAACACATGCATGAATGGAATAACAGTAAGCATTTTAACAGCATGCAAGTTACATTGATGGCAACAGGCCACCAATAATGGTATTTGAACAAGGTATGTTAATATGCAACCAATGAAATATATGAACAATAATAGAACACATGTCCCAACAAAAGGTTTTGAACAACATACCCATAGTATATGAATAATAATTATTGATGCAGATGATGGGTTGAGGGAGAGAATAAAAGATCCATTAACAACTGTATTAGCTTCTATTTTTCACAACAGTACTGCTCAATACTCTACAGGTCTGCCCTCACGTTACTTCTACCTATGGCCCACAGCTTGTGTGGCACATACATATCTATTAGACTGTTAACCTGTAATGATATGGGGCAGACTGGGTACACTGTGGCTACTTTACTAGAGGGGGCTTGTACATGTCATGGTTACATACTTGACAAAGAAAGGGTACCCTGCAATGATGTGTGAGTCTGCTACTAGCATAGGTTACCTGGATTCCTATCTGTGTCCAAGGTGACTGGCAGCAGTGACCACTAGCCATGACAGCATGACACTTGAGAGACATGTATTGGGGAGAGGGCATGATGTATGTACGTATCCTGCTGTCATTTGCGGGCATATGGGGTTGGACAGTGGAACAGCTGTACATGGTGTATTAGTATACCCTTCATACAGCTACTGCACACATTACTTTACCTGTAAATAAAATATCTGTTTACACTTTCTGAATGTTTCTACAACTATTCAGGTGTATTAGTATACCCTTAATACAGCTACTATACACATTTATTTACCTGTAAGAGCTGTGGAGAAAATATCTGTTAACACTTTCTGTTTCTACATATATTGTGGTGTATTAGTATACCCTTCATACAGCTACTACACACATTCCTTTACCTGTGATACCTGTGGGAAAATATTTGTTAAGACGTTCTGACTGTTTCTACAAATATTCAGGGTTTCTATTGTGTATATATGCTCACATCTCAGTACCACTCTCTGGATTCGAACCATGTCTGGGTGTGCTAAAATTAACAAAAATGCTATTTTCCATTACACTTAGCTACTGGAGAACTGCTGTTGCTTGCTTGACTGATTTCTGACTAATACTCACTGGGTTGGACAGTCTGACCTTGTAATCCTGAACTTCACGCATGACAGATAGTTATTGTACTGTGTATTACTCCTTTGAAATAATACAACCCGGAAAGCAAAAGTTAACACAAGACTGCAATGCATACTAGCTGTTTCCCAGAATAGCCTCAGTTATTTTATGCTCTCAATGCCATATTTACTGTAAAGAACCTGTACACATTCTATTTCTACAAGAACATACTGGAGTAAACACAACAGTTTGTTGTATATTTTTATTACAGTGAAATGACAGTTTTATTAATGGACATCCTGTGGATAAGTATGAGTGTAACAAATGTGTTTTATTCATTAGACACTGCACACAATATACCTACTGGCAGTAAACAATGTACTCCTTCTACTTTATGGCACTATATACTGCAAGATAGATCTGTACTCACCAGGCTGTCGGTGCATCCTTGTCAGTCTGTCTGCATGGGCCTCAATGTTCATAGCCCCCTCTGCTGCAGCTGTAGAGGTGAGAAATAGACATTATGCATACCTGTCTATCACATACTTAGGCTAGAATTTGGTGCAGCTATATCTGGGATACTTACAAACTACTGGAGAATGCTGGTTCCAAGCATCTTGGATCCATTGGACTAAGAGCTCCCCCTTCCTACGCTTTAGGTCAGCATAATGATACCATACTTGCTCACCAATTTGGGGGATTCCAGTGGCACTGGTGAGATTGCATGCCAGATGGTCCCAGGCTGCCGCTTTGTACTGAGAGCCCTAGTACTGGCCCTGCAGGAGTCTGTATTCATGGTGATCGAAGAGGAGTCCAGCCATGACCCTGGACTCCAGGATGCTTCAGCGCTGCACCCAAAAGTGCATTCCCTCTCCAATGCCAGACATGCTCCTACAGAGATCAAGCTAAACATGTTATGGCTGTATTCCCACCTGCTTGGTTTAAATAAGGCCATATTCCCACCCTTTGCTATCATTGGGCCATTTTGAAAATGATGAGCACAGCCTAGCAATGTGCAAACCTGCTAAGCTAGGTTGAACAGTGCTTAAAGGGGTAATTGCTGAGCATTGCTTACTAGTGCACAAATCAGTTTAGCTAAGCTAACTGCTGCTTAGCATTCACATTTAAGCAATGCTTACATTGGTTAAGCATAGCTGAGAACTACTAGCCATTGCTCACTTTTCATTTTAGAAAAATATCAGGATAATGACTTAATTAATCATTACTGACATATTAGTAAGTGTATATGATTTACTTTACATGACATCCATCTATGTGCTTTCATTACATTACCATGGGTGTGACTATACTGTAAGGGACACTTGTATATACATGGGTGATTTCACATGTTATATGCACTCGCACTTACATTTTAGACCAGCTAAACTACCCTGGTTGACAAATATCAATTACTACATAATTTAAAATTAAATTAATAATTTTAACACTGCTTTCCCATGTAAAAACAAAGTGCCTGTTTTGGTACTCGAACTGTAAATGCCTGCATGTGAAGCCAGCACTCTAACCACTACACTATCTCAGCATGCAGGTTTCAGCTGTATATTTTTATTTATCTGGTATGGGATGCTTCAGTAATGCTGAGCAGAGGGCCATAACATGCACACCCACTCAGCTACGCTTAAACATACCTTAGAATGGAAAAAAAATTCATAAACCCACTTTATTCACATGTATATGTACTCCTTATCAGTCACAGTACAGGAAATTGTAAAGGAACATATATGGACAGATTTTAAATATTGCTCTTACAAACTTAGGAAGTTTGACTGTGGTTTTCCAGAAGATCATTGGCAAATCACTCGGGGTTTAAGTCAGAACATACTGAGAGACATTTGGGTTTCAGACTTCATACCCTTCAGGACATCCGTGCTAATGCAAACCTTTTATTCTATCAGCTTTCTGGGTTTATCAGTGCAGTATTTGAAAAGTGTCCCAATTTTTGTGCCTTTGCCCCCCCTTATTTATGGCTATGTACAGCCTTCTTGCTCTAGAAGTGTGAGAAGTATGTGAGGCAGGCATCTGGACATTCTGCAGAAAACTGTACAGTTGACGGCTATTGGCTTATGGCACTTTCAGATGGCAGACATTTGTTTTTCAGTCTTCATAATCTTCAGGAAGTCCGTGCTACTGCAAATCTTTTATTCTATCAGCTTTCCAGGTTTGTCTGTGCAATATTTAAAAAGTGTCCCTACTTTTGTGCCTTTGTCCCCCATTATTTAAGGCTTTGTACAGTTTTCTTGCAATAGGAGGGTGAGAAGTATGTGAGACAGGCATCTGGGCATTCTGCAGAAACCTGTACAGTTGACGGCTATGGCCATATGGCACTTTCAGATGGCAGATGTTTGTGTTTCAGTCTTCATACCCTTCAGGAAGTCCATGCAACTGCAAACCTTGTATTCTATCAGCTTTCCGGGTTTGTCAGTGCAATATTTAAAAAGTGTCCCGATTTGTGTGCCTTTGTCCCCCATTATTTATGGCTTTGTAAAGCTTTCTTGCTCTAGGAGGGTGAGAAGTATGTGAGACAGGCATCTGGGCATTCTGTGGAAAACTGTACAGTTGATGGCTATGGCCGTACAGCACTTTTACAATACAGGGGGTGTTTGACAGAACCTGTCACACACCACCTGTATTGTTTCTTGCTCCCTTATCTATTTCAGTCTCTGTGGATACTGAAATACTCAATTTATTTCATTTCAGTGCCTGCGGACTTTACAAAAGTGCATACAGCACTTTCTGAGTGCAGGGGGTGTGTTAGACATGCCCCCTGCACTCAGTGGTGTTCATGTCTAGTCTGCATAGCCATAACAGTAGCGCTCCTTCATGAATATGCAAGGTGCCCTGCTGCTAAGGCCATGCTTACACAGACATTGCACACTCCATGCCAGAATAACCCTATTCCAACACAGAGATTAATGAATCCCAGGGAAGCTCATAAATAAAAGTGGGACAAAAACCCAATGATAGGCATGTGCTGTAAATATTGCTCTTACAAACTGAGAAAGTTGGTAGAATAGTGGGTTTTGCATTAGCAAGAATTGTCTGAAGATCATGAAGTCTGAAACACTAATGTCTGTCATTATTTTGTAATGTCAGTCTTTAATTATTTGCAACTAACTTGATGAAACTTCTAGACAAACATTTGGACAATCTGCCAAAAACTGTACAGATGAGAGGTATGGCCACACTAGGATATGACTTTTCTGGTAAGAATAATACCACACAAGAAAGAGAACCCCAGCCAGTATATCACCAAGTTGCTGGACTGTTTACACAGCTTCATCAGTTAATCGGCTGTAGCCATACCTCTCAACTGGCCGTTTTGGGCAAAAATGTCTATAGTCGGGCTTATAATATTGGTCTGTGCATCATACATCTTGTATTTCTCTGGTAAAGCACTGTGATAATCAGAGGATGTCTGTCACTAGGTAATGACACAATACATTCCAGTGTCAGACATCAGATATGTCAGACAATGTTGGCTAAAACAAACCCTGTACTTCTGGCAACTTCCTGTTTAGTTTTGAGAGGTATGGCTGTAGCACACAAAATCCCGGACTGGAGTACAATTAACCCTGGAATGGAGTTCCACTCTTACTATAGAAGGCCATACTGGGCATGTTCCTGCACTTAAAGAGTCACAACCCATGCCAGAACCCACATCGGGCTGTATAACTGCATTGTGCATATATGTCTTTGCATACAGAAAAGTATGATGTATACCTTAACTGTCTGTACACATACCCATCAGACAGGATTACACTCAGCTAGCTGTAGGCGACCCATATGTGATATATCTGCATCTGTTCTGTATGATACACAGACATACATATGGGCAATATATAACAATATGTCAAGCATGCACACACATAGACTTGGGGAAGACAGAGTCAGACAGCCATAGAGAGAGAAAGAGAGAGAGAGAGAGAGAGAGAGACAGGGAGACACACACACACAGAGTGAGTCATACACAGGGATACCCTGAATGGCATAGAGTGATGCCCTGCTGAGGACAGTACCAGTCATAATCAGTTGCACATGCCAGCATGAAGGTGAGCTCCATTGTGCAATAGTACTGAGGTGGGGGTTGTAATATCACATCACCTGCCTTTGTGTGTGTGTCTGCAGGTTTAAGTATTAAGAGGCCATTCCCACTCAGTACACTTCCCATTGCCCTACTTCACAAGATCTACTGATATCATTCACCTTAGAAGTACATTTGGACACTTATCAGAGCTATAAGCTCTGTAGTGCATGCAATAATTGTGTAGCACTATAGTGCAAAAAACTATGTAGGAAGGGGTTCTAATCCCAGTCCTGCCAAATATAAGTGTTTGTGTATGCTTGTTTATAGGTGAAACAGTTTTAGGCAATTCCCAACCACTACACTTTCTAGTGCCCTACTTTAGCAGTCCTGCTGATGTCATTCCCCTTAGAAATACCTTTGGACAGCCCTCAACCCTATAAGCTATGTGGCGCATGTGATAACTAAGTAGTAGTGTAGTACAAATAGCTAGATATACAGGGGTTCTATTCTCAGTTCTGGAAAACGTGTGTGTGTGTGTGTGTGTGTGTGTGTGTGTGTGTGTGTGTGTGTGTGTGTGTGTGTGTGTGTGTGTGTGTGAAGGTGTTTGTAAGTGTGTATGTTTGCAGGGTAATGTATTTTGATGCCCTTCCCACCCAGTACATTTCCCATTGCCATACTTTACAAGGGGCCTTGATGTAATTCACCTTAGATGTACCTTGGGACACTGTTAAATCCTCTAAGCTCCGTGGCATGTGTGATAACTGTGTAACACTGTAGTACATATAACTAGATAGGTAGAGATTCTAAACTCATTACTGGCAACTGTGATTCTGTGTGTGTGTGTGTGTGTGTGTGTGTGTGTGTGTGTGTGTGTGTGTGTGTGTGTGTGTGTGTGTGTGTGTGTGTGTGTGTGTGTGTGTGTGTGTGTGTGTGTGTGTGTGAATCATATCCTCCCTGTGTACTTGGGTAAGAAACATATCCTCTGGTGGTGTTGGTTATACCATTTTTAGGTATGTACCACCCAGTACACTTCCCATTGCCCTACTTTACAAAGCCTGCTGATATCATTCACCTTAGAAGTACCTGTATACACTTGTCAGCCCTCTATGTTCTGTGGCATGTGCAATAACTGTATAATACTATAGTACAAATAATTAGATAGGTAGGGGTTCTGATCTCAATATTGGCAACTATAGTAGTGTGTATGAAGCATATCCCCTGTGGCTGTTGTGTGTGTAGGTTATGCCATTTTAAGGCCTGTTGACCCCCTACCCTTGACACTACTTTAAAGAGCCTATTAATGGCATCTGCCTCACATGCATCATGTAACACTATACAACCCATACCAGTCATCTGTACAGATGTACATGGAATAGCCAGATGTTTGCAACCTATACATGGTCTGTGTCCCCTAAAATGAGCATTCCTGTGATATCATTGCCAAATATGTCACATATGCCAGCATCAGACATCATACCTGATGGACACATCATGCTGATACAAAGTCTGTCACTCTATCACTTGTCCAGTTTGTAGGAACGGTAGATGAGACCATTCACTTTTTTAGTGGGTTATCCCACCATCCATGAAGACATTCACAAGGTTATTTGTTGTAAGAGGTTGTGTGTTATATCCCAGGCATATAATCTATGTGGAGCATGTCATGTTTACATAACACTACAGTACATACAAGTGGATATGTAGGGTTACTAAAATGTCTATTGGCAACATAATGTGTTTCTGTATGCACATCCCCTGTGGCTGTCTTTACTGTGTGTATGTGATGGCTATACCATTTTGTCTGCCTATTCCACCCTGTGAACTCCCCCATTGCCAACCTAGTTTCGGCCCATACAGATATCATCCACCTTACAAGCAGAGTTACACAGTTTCTAACACAAAACCACTGTGGTGCATGCAATGGTCATATCACTGCGTATTTTACATAAATAGATGGATAGGTCATCTACTCTGAGAAGTGTCAACTCAATGCGCATGTGTGTTTGAATGCATGTCCCCATGCAGTAGTGTGTGTGTGTGTGTGTGTGTGTGTGTGTGTGTGTGTGTGTGTGTGTGTGTGTGTGTGTGTGTGTGTGTAAGTGTGAAAGAGAGATGGCTGTACAATGTTAAGGGCATCTGAACTCACCATTGGCTATCTTAACAGCCCCTGCAGTTGTCACCCACTTGAATAGTAGTGGCAGACACTGCAACAATACATTACCTCTGTGTTATTTGCATTATGTATCTAGTGCTATCATTCATAAGACTGTGCAGGTAGGGGCTGTGCTCAGCTCTTCAACAGCTGCCCCATGTACAGGACTATGACTCTGTGTGCACAACCGGCATGAGATACCAGACATGCATAAGATTTATCAGACACACATGCTGGTGATTGTCAGGTTAGACTAACACAGGCTGACCTGTGTCAGGAATACATAACCCAAACCTGTCATACACAGTACCAGGCATACCCTCATCAACTACATGAAGGTTGAGTGAATGGGAGAGAAATGGTAGGGGCAACAGGTGCTGATAGGTGAATCTGGTGTAGTTAAAGTAATGGCTACATTTGTGAGGGACCTAGTGCCAGTACTCAAATAACCTCCTCTGTATGTGTGAGCCTGTGGTACTACAGAACACGGAGGTGGCATGTATGAAGGCAAGCTGGTTGTGTCAAGGGTATGTATGCAAGGTCACACTGTCTGCCCCAATTGTCCCTCATACACTGTTGCATATAAACGCACCTGGTAAACATGTATATGTACAGCTGTACCTTGGCTATGAAAAGGTCACTGTGTTTCCACTCTGCCATGCTTATCATTGCTACTGTTAGCAGACCTACAGCCTGTAGACACACAGACACCAGAAACACAAACAAAATACTGTATGTGATACTGCAGTCAGTCAGCAGTACTAACACCAATAATTCATCATGGCTAAAAAGGTACATACACCTCGATGTGTACGCATAACTCATGCCAGTAGACAGCAACTTACACAGCATTATGTCACTGCACTGTACTATATTCACCTTGTGCATCAGACCCATATGAGCATGTCTCTGCATCAATGGTATGGATAACAGGGATATGGCACAAGTATCATCACATGCACAGGGTGTGGTATGGGATTGCCAGAGGCCTAGGCTGGGCCATATGGTTGACATCAGGTCTGTGTGTGTGTCCCAAGAGGTGATGTTCAAATGGGCCATGCAGAGGAGCTGAGCATGTCTGGTGGTGACCAGCCTGTGATAGAGATGTGTAAGTGTTTGTATGCACACAATCAAGCTATGTGGATACCCGACACAGGGCTATGTTGGACAGCCATGGACAATACATGGCAGGATGTATGGTTCACTGTCTCCCATCAGGGACACGAGAACTGGTTCTGCCAGCAGTCTCATTGGCACCATCAGGCCCAAGGACAGATGCAATACTATTCCCTTATGGTGACTGCTGTTGGCTGGATCCACTTCCCTGAAAGGACTTGCCAGGACCATGCGCATATGGTCGGCTTTGATGTGGTGCAGACAGCACCCTCCCTTCAGTAGTGCTGGTGGTACTGCCACTATGGGACTGTGAATGTGCACGGCCATTGGGACTCTCAGCTGATTGTGTTGCTGACCTGCATCCACCTGGCCAATGCCCTACTCCCACCACATGCTCAAGCACAGACATTGCACTGTCAAGCAGTGACAATGTCTCACCCTACCGTATATCCATGATATTGGCAAAATTATGTATGGCATCACAAATGCCATGAAGATCATCACGCATGGCAAGAAGCGCTGCATACATTACCCTGAGCACCTGTCTGGTGTTGTGGTCAGTACGCACCTGTGCCTCCATGACTGACAGTAGCATGCATCTGATGACACCTCCTGTGACACTTGCAACAGGGGCTTGATGGACAGCAGTCCTCCCTTGAGCACTCCTGTCCATCTGCCTGTGTGTGACCTTGCCTGCTCTCTGGCTATGATTATTTGTTACACTCACACTTGCCATAGTCCCCACACTAGCCTGTTCCATACCATCACCCTCCAACTGTCCATTATCTATTACTGCTGGGGACTGGGTATGTGTGGACATACTGACTATTTGCAGGGACATTGTGGGTGAAAGTGGGATACCAACCAATGGCAAAGATTTAGCCTACAACAACCCCAACTGTGCCTCAGTATGACTACCATCATCTTGAGAGTCTGCTAAGACACTGACATCAGGTTGTGAGGGGGAGAAACACCAACCCCCATGTTCACCTGTGAGGAGAAGACAGCATATTTAATTTAATATCCTGCAGTATAATGTTTGCTGATACACACACACACACACACACACACACACACACACACACACACACACACACACACACACACACACACACACACACACACACACACACACACACACACTCCTGGTAACGTCTGGCACAGCTTTACCACTCATGGGCCCTTCAGGCCAGACTTCATGGTAGTTCTGACTGCCACAATCCATCTCTATAACAGCTACTGTAAGACCCTCAACAAAGGGTGACAAATCCTACTGTGTGATGGGCCTATTAGCAGAATGGTAAGTGTGACCAAGATCAAGGCTATTGGAGTGAGCTATACAGTGCCACCAAGAGCTAGCTTACTGCTATACAGACCACACACAATGACAAGGTTTAATGATATGTGATAATAACTAATGAAGAAACAAGAGACTATGCTATCAATGCAGTACCTACACAGTTCAGACTCACAGGGACTCATTTCAGATAACTTTGCAGGACAGTCTGCAATACATACAGGAAACATGTAAAGTACTAGGTACATAGGTTCATAAGATGATACCAGGCTACTGGCCCAGATGCCCTCATAAGCCTAGCCCAGACTTTTGCCCATGTCCCTTCAAAGCCAGAACCTGTTTCCCCATCCAGCTGGGACACATGTGGGATCCCAGAGGTGTATTTTCCATTTCTCATGCAGTTGTTCAGCTTCTTCTTCAAGAGGGCTATACAGGTACTCTGCTAGACATTGGTAGGGAGTGTATTTTGCAGACAGTGTATTGTGTGGGACACTACACTATCTCTCCAAAAAGTATTATACATGTCACAGACCAGGTGAGAGCCTTGCATGCCAGTTGCATGAGTGCAGTTTGTCTTACGGATATACAGAAACACCATCAAGGCTGGTTTGTAAATGGCTTTGTATGCTAGACACAGGTCACCTATGATCAGTCTGTATGAGACTAGGTAGAGGGTTAGGGCTTTCATCCTATCTGTATAGGATAAGTGTTGCAGACCCCGGATTTGCCTGGTCAGGAACCTCTGTGGTCTCTGCACCTGCTGCATTTGCTTGGCAAGGTACATTGCAATGGAGCCATTGTACTCAGTAATATGTCTGATAAAGGTGGAATACAGGGATGTTGTGGCCTCCTGGCTTCTGGATAACATACATGTATTTGTGAGGAGGACCATGTAGACAGCCTTACATACAATGGTGCCCACATGGTGGGAAACTGTCAAGTTGCTGCCAACTTTGGTACACAAGTCGCCTCACACCTGATTGCTTTCTCAGCACATTGTTATTACTGTCATAATTAGTGTGGATGACATCTACCACAACAGGGATAATGGTGCATCTCCTGGCATTTAGTCTGAGGCAATGCTTCTGGCACCAGTCATTCATTTGGGTAAGGGCCTCTTGGAGGATGCTCACATCAGTAGTTGAATATAAGACAGTAGTCAGCTTGCAATCATCTATAAACCTGGTCAGCCACAGACCACTGGTTTTGTCTTGTACCTCAGAAATGTATATCTCAAACAGTAGAGGCCCCAAGACTGATCCTTGGGGTACATCAGTATGTAAGAGTCTACTACTAGAGGTGGCTTCCATTACTTTGACTGAGTGGGTACTATCATTGAGCCAGTTAGTTACCCATCTGGTAACATACAGGTTGATGCCTAGCTATGTATGCTTATGTATCATGGCCACTTCGGGATTATTGTGAAAGGTTTGTGCTAGGTGAAGGAAGGCAGTGTGCACCATCTTCCCATCATCCTTGTGTTTGCTGACTGCTTCAGAGAAGTTGACCAGGTTTAACAGGCCTGATCTTCCTTTCACAATACCACACTGTGTGGGCTCAAGCATTTTTGAGATTGCCGATGTACCTGTTTATAAGGTCCTTGATATTGCCTTCCATGCCCTTGCAGATCAGGCTAGTTAGGCTGATGTGCATATGATTGGCTGGGTCAGTGGATTTCTTCTCCTTTGTGTATAGGGATGACAGTGGCTCCCCTCTATGCAGATGGGATGACACTGGTGCTCAGGCTTTGGTTGACTACAGTGTGTAATAGAGCTGAGAGCTTATGCCTGAGTTCATGGTTCATGTAGGAAGCAGCCAGGGATGGTATCAGGCCTATGGAGACTTCTGTTTGTTGCCTTTGAGAGGGCATTATGTGCTTCCTGATGATGAGGGGAGGGGGCAGGTGCTGTGCATGTCCATGTATACTGATGGGGGGACAGGGGGGATGATGTTTACACTTAACCTGTCTGCAGCAGGTTGGCTATATATATGCAGTAGGCATATGTGATGTTACGGATCCCCACTACAGAGCAGATTTGGGTGTTGCCTCTGAGACTGCAGACATATGTGTGGAAGGCCTAGTGATTGTCCTTGGTGGATGTGTCCAATTTGCACTCAAAGTTAGCCTTAGGGTAATTCACCTGTGACCTTATTTGCTTGTTCAAACAAAGGTGATATTGCTTCCAATTTGGCACCTGCTCCTTTCTGGCCCTGTCCAGCAATTATTCCCACTTATTATGGAGTTGGTGTATTGCCGATGTCCACCACAGAGGCTTACCCTAGCTTGAGGGAGATGATTTTGTCCTGTCAGGTATTGCTGAGTCCATACAGCTATGTAGGTGCTCACAAAGTATTGTGGTGTAGGCTTGGACACTACCGCTAGTTTCAACTGATGGTACAGTGGCTATAAAGCTACTTAGACCTACTCTGAGAAGATTTATAGTCAGTTTTGGAAAGTGTTTCTAGGGTGATGCTGTCAAATGCCAAGAGTGAGTTCTTCCTCAACAGCAATCTTTATGTAAGCCAGATTACTGCTCCAAGCAACAGGCAAGCCCCTTAAAACAATGCTTAATAGTGATGTAATGAGTGATAACTTATCATCACTAACTCTAGGTCACCCAGGAGCAATTGTACCCTATCAATACACAAACTTTTTGTCAATCACAGTGAACAGATCCATAATATCCAGTGACCATACTATATCATTATTCAACACCTCTAATCATCTAGAGTTTTCTTAAAAAGAAAATATAAGAGTAAGTAAGTAGTCAATAACAATCGTCAGTTGTCAATCATTAGTCTTCCTTCTATTTTTCTTGTCGTCTGCTTGTCCTCGACCTTCCACCGACCTTTCTTTGACCGGTTGCTGGTGTTTTAAAACTTTAAGAATTTAGAGGTGTTGAAACGGGATTAACCTTTTATTCCGAAAGCAAAAATGGTTGTTATGATGAAATGTTGATATGAAGATATTATGTTATACTGCAGGAATGTGTCACTGAAGTTAATGTATGGTAACAGTAATGAGAAAGGATTATTAGAAAAGAAAACCAAGTTTGTCCCCCTAAATAACATCAAGTTTGAATTTGTTTAGTGCATGTGAGAGAAAGATATGATAGATTACTACAAGGAAGCAGACTTTAAGAAATATCACAACTTATCTGTTGACAAAGGATAGCACTGATATATGCCTTGACAATATATCTGCAACTTCTACAACTACCACATTTTGACATCCTAGATGTTCTATTCCTCGTCTCTCTTTCTAATATTACTCAAGCAGTACTCAAGCAGAGTAACGCTACCAAAGAAGTTTTAGGAATGGGACCTAGGATAGTGTTTAGCAAGGGTGACAACTTGAAAGGAATATTAGAAAGAGAGACGAGGAATAGAACATCTAGGATGTCAAAATGTGGTAGTTGTAGAAGTTGCAGATATATTGCCGAAGGCACATATATTTGTGTTAAGGGTTATGGACACACATTGCCATGTCCGGGCACGTGCAATTGTAACACTAAAAATCTAGTTTATGTTGCCTCGTGCATTTCCTGTGACGCATTCTACGTAGGTATGACCACGCGTAGATTGCGTGACAGGATTACTGAACATGTACGATCAGTTAAAAACAAGGATCCACACAATGCTCTATATCTTCATAGTTGTAAGTGCAATGAATTTAAAAAGTTTGTGTTTTTTATAATAGACAGGGTACACTCTGAGCAGGGTGGTGATATTAGTAAAGTCAGTGACTAATAAACGGCATTCTTTTTAAGGCTTGGTGTGGTTGCCTGTTGCTTGGAGCAGTTGTCGTAATTTACCTACTTCAATCTTACCAAGGAGGTTGACACTGTATGAGTGCTACAGTGGCTACTCATGTTATTTAGGATCAGGTACAGGATATTTCCACCTGTCATAGGAGTATTGACCAGCTGATTCAATGCATTGGCATTGACAAAGCTGAGGAATCTCTATGCATTCATATTTAGGCCGAATAGGTCATGCACACTATGGTTGGGTAGTTAAATTCACCCAGGAGCAGGAGTAGATGGTTGAATCTAGACAGATTCAAGCAAGTCTACATAAGTGTAGTGGGTGTCCAGAGTCATGGTTGGAGGTCTGTAGCTAGCTATGATTTGAGTAGGTGTTTTCTCAACAGGTAACTGCACTTGGGATGTCTCCCATGTGTCATACTGTTTGGCCAGCTTGGAGGTGTGTATGTGCATGATAATGTTTAAAACTCCACCTCTTTGGCTTTGCAGCCCTCCATTTGGAGTCTAAAAGTATGGTGGGATGACTAACCTGGCAAGGTTAGTGTGCTCTCCACAACTGCAAACCAGGTATCACTGCACAAATGTCAGTATCCTCCAGGACAAGGTACACTTGCAATGACATTAGTTTCATGTGAAGACTCCTAGCTCCTGTTAGAGCAAGACATCTGTAGAAAGGCACACAACAATGGTGGGCAAAGGTTGGAAAATAGTGGCACTTTATAAATCTAGCTGTAACACACTTAGTTGCTAGCAAAGGTGGTTTCATATTCACAGGAATACTCCACAGAATATGACATCTGACATTCAAATGTATGCCATTATGTTATGACTTCAGTCTTTACTGGGTTGCCAGTGATTTGCCAGACAATACACAACTGTATGAGGTGTTGACTACAAATATGAGGCAAACATGTGGTCAGTCTGCAAAACTCTGGATAGTTGAAAAGTATGAGCTGAGTATATAACATACAGTTCAACACACACTTCTGCACAAGTTGTTTGCTATGCACACACCCTGTATAGGTCTCTTACATTTGTAAGACAAGCATATGTGTCATAGTAGCATTCACAGGTGACATATGAATATTTGCAATATCCCAGGTAGCTGGCCTAGCAGTGTCACAGTCAGTATTGGACAACAGACATTCCAGAGTCATATATGAGCTGACTTTTGCTGGGGTGACGTAGGGGCCAGAGCTGTGATCTGTGTTACTGCAGACAGGACAAGCAGGAATGGCCGTAGGTGCTGGACAACAACATGCGAGTCCAGCAAGTCTTGTTGAGATCTGTTGTTTAACCTCTTATTTCACATTATTGCATCCCACCTTCTGCATTCCATCACATGCTTAATTGATTGACATACGTGTTATAGTGCTGAAGAGTTTCCTCAGAATAATGCAAATGTTTAAGTTTGTGTAGTCACAGTCTTTCTTTGTTTAGATGGGTTCAGACCTGTTTTGCATAGTCAGCAGCTTGCCTTTTGTAGGTAACGCTCATGAGCAGGTGATGGCCTGTGCACCAGTTGGTGTCTCCCACTTTCTACTTGCATTCAGAGCAGCTGTGTTATCTTTCCATTAGCCACATAGAATATTGCTAGATTAGTAGGGTTTGTCTGGACATGCATTTTCTGTGTGACTTGATGCCTGAAAGTGATATGTCTCTGACATACCTCTCAACTGTCCAGATGTCCGCAGAATGCCCAGTGGTTTGCCTCTTATGTTTGGTCTGTTCCTCAGACAATTTCTGTTTTTAAGAAATCAGTAGGATAATGTGAGGACTTGAAGTCAGTATATGTTGACATCCATTTGTGTTTCAGACGTCATATCCTTCAGAGATGTTATGTTTCAACAAACCCTGTGGCACCAGCAACTATTTCAGTTTGTAACACCATTATGCAAGATATGTCCCTCTTTTCAGCCTCCTGTCCCTCAAGTATGCCAGGCTTTGTCCACATGTCTTGCAGTAAGAGGTTTAGAGGTATGGTATATCATTATTTGGTGACCTCACTCCTGATATCATCCCAGTGACTTAGCAGACTCCCAGAAGTGGTATGAGGGAGTAGCCATAAATATAGACCCACACCCTGGACATTATGTGGAAATCTATATGGCTGAGAGTTTTGTATGTCTGGCCATTGTTAACAGACTGTCAAGATTGTGCAGTAGTGTTGTGTGTAAATATTTGTTGGACTGAGTAGGGAGAGTGGCTCACGTGAGTGTCATAGATCCTTTTCTATCTGACTGTGCATGCCGCTACAGTTGCTGGTGTTCTATCAGGTGTATATGTTTGTAGGGGCAGACTGAGAAATGTCCTGTAACACCTCATGATTCCCAGTAGACTGTGACTTGGGGCAGTATATGACAGTGTAGTGTGTGACTGACAATCAGGATATGTTTGTTCAAACAGGTGTTGTATTCTAGAGTTCAGTTGGTGTACTGGTATGTTGCTGCGACTGTGGTGCAAATGTTTGTGGTTGGACGAGTTCTGACAGATGTCTGCTTTTCCCTACAGTTGCATCCCTGTAGCACATGACATGTTTGCAAATGCATGAGTAATTCCCCAGAGCTGATTTGGGGTAGTGCAGTGTTGGTCTGACTGTAGTTCAGAAGGTGCTAGGTGAAATGGTTGGCAGCTCTCAGTGTTTTTTCCTTCTGTTACATGACTGCAGTCATACCTCTCCACTGTCCAGATTTCTATACACTTTCTAGATGTGTGGCTCATATTTTTGGTCTGTTTCCCATAAAGTTACGGATTTCTGACAAATCACTGGGATGACGTGAGCTTTGACATCAGTAAATGATGACAATTCTTTGTGTTTCAGACCTGAAATCTATCAGAAAATATATGTTAAAACAAACCATGATAGTCTAGCAGACTTCTATGCTTATAATAGCCATATTTCAAATATGTCACTATTGTTTTCCCTTTATCCCCCCATTTTGACAGGCTTTTTGCATATGTCTTGCAGTAGGAGGTTGAGTGTGTGTGTGTGTGTGTGTGTGTGTGTATATATATATATATATATATATATATATATATATATATATATATATATATATATATGGGTCTATTTCATAACATTGAAATTTCATAACATTGAATTTCATAACACTGAGACCATAACATCGAAAATTCAAAACACTAAAAAAGCTCTGCTTGACAGGGGCACAGGAAAATAATTTTCTTGGGTGGCAAAAGCCAGAGTACCGTTTGGCTAGGCTTATATAGGCCCTAGGGCCAATAGCCTAGTACCTACCTATGAACCTATGAACCCAAAACATTGAAAACTCAGAACACTGAAAGTATGCTTCATAACACTGAAAACTACATTGCACAAGTAAATAAGATCTCCTCCATCTACAACACATAACTAACAAACACACTTTCCCCCCTGCACCCGACACACACCCTGTAAATTAAATATACCATCTCCAAGATTGCACTACAGTGGAAAAAGTTAATTTCCTAACCTCAGTGTATGGTGATTGTGATGCACTGAGGTTAGGAAACTAACTGTTTTCCACTGTAGTGCAATCTTGGAGTTGGTATATTTAATTTATGGGGGTGTGGAGGACAGAGGCCTCCACATGGGTGTTGAAGGGAGGCTTGGTCCCCGCAGAAATGTAGTAGAAAGTGTGTTTGTTAGTTAGGTGTTGTTATAGGTGGAGAGGATGTCATTTACATATGATTGCAGTTTTCAATGTTATGAAACACACGTTCAGTATTCTGAGTTTTCAGTGTTTTGGGTTTTCAGTGTTTTCGGATTTAGATGTTTTGGTCTCAGTGTTATGAATTTCAATGTTATGAAGTAGACCCATAAATATATATATATATATATATATATATATATATATATATATATATATATAAAAGAGTACTAATTCCACAGGTTTAAACCTAATGTTGGATGACTATCCTGCATTTTTAATTCTCACAGCTCATGTGGAGTGGTGGTAGCTGCTGTCACTAGAGTACACAGGGTCCTGGATTTAAGGTTTGCCAGGGATGTGTATTTTTTCCTTATGTTAAATGACTGTTGTGCATGATATGTTTGTAAAAGCATCACCTAATTTCACAGCTCAGATGGTATAGAGGTATGTTGCTGTGATTGTAGTGCACAAGGTTCTGGGTTCTTGATTTGGTAGTGATGACTTTTTTCATTAATGTTAAATACCATAATCCATAATATGTTTGTAAAAGCATCACAGATGTTATCAGCTCTGATGGTGTAGTGGTACATTGCTGTGATTGTGTTGCAGATTCCTGGGTTTGAGACTTTGCAATGCTGATTATTTTGTTGCTGGGCAGAACAAGGGCTAATGGAGACAGAGTGATTAAAGCACTTTTAAGCAGTTGTAAGCAGGTTTGTGCGGTACAATGGCTGATGGAGATAGGGTGATTAAAGCAGTTTTAAGTGGGTTTGTGTGGTTTTGCTCAAAGCTAAGCGATGCTAACAGATGGTTAAGTTCTCTTAGCTTCACTTACCAGTCCTTATTCCCACTTAAATCTGAGCTAATTTTAAATAAAGAAAAGAAAAAAGGGTGATAGGAAAGTGGTGAAATGGGGGCAAGCAGGGGGGGGTAAAACATTAGGAAAACCAGCTAGGGATGTGTAGGATGGGTGTAGTGAAGGACCATAGCTCTACATTTCTTCTGCAGCAACAGCTGTGACTTATGTGGAAAATTTGAAATTTACAGCTTCACACCCCACAGGGATGGGTGCTGGCAACATACATCTGTAGAGTAATTTGGTTGTACATTGATTTACGTCACTGGACATGGTGGCAAAATGTAGAGCTATGTATGGGGCAATGATTATTTTGTGGGACAAATGCCCTTTTTTAAAGTGAGAGTGGGATGTTGGGGAAGGGCTGTAGGTATGTTTGGGAAGGCAGGCTGAGTAGGATAGGTTGCATTTGCAGACAGACAAGACACACAAGACAGCAGACAGGGGCGGTATATGACACATGAGGGAGTAAACACCTTGGACAGGGAGGTTGGTTGGGAATCAGAGGCCCATGTGCCCCCAAATGGATACAGTGGGACTGAGGTCCCCACCTATGGGCGGTCACCACTGCACCTTTCACGGACCCATTGAAGGTGGCTGCACTGAGGGTTGGACAACAGGGGCATTCTGCACCTCCATGTGCACCTGGTGGCCCTCCATCTGGTGCAGTCATCCATCCAGCTATGAGTGGATGATACTGTGCACCATACCTTTGAACATGTTGTGGGAGACAGGCTCCTCTCCATGCTGGAGCCCAAGGGGAGGACAGGCCCTGTCCCCTGAGGCAGTTCCACCTGAAGGTGGTGCAGGACCAGCAAAGGAGGATGTTCCAGGTTGGGTCCCAGACATGCTGGGGCCAGGTGCCATGGCCAGATGAGGCAGAACAGGTGGATCTGCTGGGATAGGCCTTCCCAGACATGCTATGGTGTTGTGATTTTCCAAGATATCTTGGTTAGTCATGAGCAAAACATTTCAAAATTAGTTATAACAGCATGCATGGGTGTTTCAGTTAACCCAAACCAACAGATTTGAAACAGTTGCATAGCAAACAGAATACATGCATAAATGGAACAACAGTAAGCATTATAACAGCATACAAATTATGTTGACAGCAACAGGCCACCAATAATGGCACTTAATCCACAAAAATTCTGGGCTGGTATAATTTGACTACTCCACCCTGGACAGTTTATCACTCCTGTTCCCTCTAACTCCAGTCAAAAGCCACCTGAGGACATTGTCAATGCCTTTAATAAATTTTTCACTGAAACTATCCAAACCCTAGCTAGCCAATTCATTCTAGCTAACCTCCCTCTCTTCCTCGATCACAGACACCTCAAATCCTCTCTTTCACTTTCAACCTGTCCCTACTGCTCTTATCTGTTCACTACTCAAAAACCTAAAACCCAGCACCCCATCTGCAGACAATCTCCCTGCAGACATAATTGCTTATCCCATCTCAATACTGATCAATAGGACCCTGCCGGAATGTTCCATCCCCTCAATATGGAAAACAGCCTATGTTATTCCCCTTCACAAAGGGGGTTGCTCAACTGAATTATCCAACTATAGACCTATAGCCATTCTCTCACCCGTAGCCAAAAATAATGGAGAAATGCATACATAAGCAACTCATTCACTATCTCACAATGAACAACCTGCCGGCCAGTTCTCAGCATGGTTTCAGGCCACATCATAGTACCACAACCACCCTCCTTTCCTTTATCAACACTATTACCAAAACCAAAATTCTAATTTGCTTTCCTCAGCCCTCTTTCTAGACCTGTCAAAGGCTTTTGATATGGTCAACCATCAGTTATTAATCCACTCTGTAAAAGGCATATCCCTGGACAAACATGCTATTCAATGGTTTACATCCTACCTGAGTCGAAGCAAACAAGCAGTTCTATGGCAGGACAGACTGTCTGCACTGCTACCTCTCACCCTTAGAGTCCCTCAAGGCTCCATCTTAGGTCCCATGCTTTTTTTTTCCATTTTCATTAATAACCTTCATGCAGCCATCCCAGAAGCCACCTGCATCTAATATGCAGATGACTCCACTCTTATCTGCTCTGCCACCTCCCCATCAGACCTTCAAAACTTAAGCCAAACTACATTTAATACAATTGAAACCTGGTTAGCTAATAAATGCTTGCTCTTAAAGCCTAACAAAACTAAATTACTACTTTCCACCCCTACCAGTCAATATACTACTCTCTCTTTCTCCATATCATCCAACAATGGCACCTCTATTCTCCCAGACATCAGCACTAAGCTATTAAGGTTATAGTTGACAACAATCTCAAATTCGACTTGCATGTAACTAAAACCATCAAAGCTATTAACCAAAGGCTTGGCTCACTATACAGAAATAAACCTTTTCTAACCCCACTAGCCCGTACCACTATAACCCACTCTCACCTACTTTCTACTCTGCTATATGCTTCCCCTATACTTTCCAACTTTAATAAGACTGAAATTAATAAACTCACTTGTAGTTATAACCATATAGGTAGATTTGCTACTAACTCTACATACAGGACCCATCATTGTCAAAACCTTGAGCTCCTAGGGTGGTTAGAGTTCACTAACCTATTTCAGTTCAACCAGCTCATAGTTGCACACAAAATTCTCACACACCCAGAAAAAAATGCCTGCTCTTAGAATAATTATAAAACCATACTGTCACCCCAGGCCACTCTGCTCAGCTAACAAACTAATAGTCCAAACACTAAGAGCTAGTAATTGGGCTGGAGACTCACTATTTACCAACTTCATTGACAAAACCTGGAACTTACTCCCCACCAACCTTACACTTGAACCCTCTCTCAATCTCTTTAAAAAAGGCCTTAAACAATATTTAAAAAAAAACACTGGGTCTGCCCCTGCACTAATCCAGATTAATCTCCATAGATACCCTGTCAATTTTACTCTCTTAACTAATGCCTGTTTGTGCCAATATCTGTAGATACTACTTAATATTTAACTATGTAGAAAAATACTATATTACAAAATGTATATTCCATAGCACTGTTTTAAGTATGTACTGTTTACTCTAGTGCTATAATTAATGAAAAACTGTTAAATTCTTATGTTTTTTCACCTGTGTGAAGATAATTTCTACACTATCTTAGTTAACAGACTCCTGAATAATATATCACCTCTGTAGTTGCTATTCTTCTTATACTCTGTTATGCTTATTACTGTTCTTGCTTCTATCTGTGAGTTGGAGCTTTTCTCCCCGGGCCTCCACTAAAAATGGACATGTATCTAGTCAGACTATCTTGGTTAACAAATGTAAAATAAAAAATAAATAAATAAAATAAATCTTGAACAGGGTATGTTAATATGCAACCAATTAAATATATGAACAATAATAGAACACATGTCCCAACGATAGGTTTTGAGAACATACCCATAGTATATGAATAATAATTACTGATGCAGATGAGGGGTGGGGGGAGAGAAAACAGTCCATTAACAACTGTATAGGCGTCTGTGTTTTACAACAGTACTGCTCAATACTCTACAGGTCTGCCCTCACTTTACATATACTTATGGCCCATAGCTTCTGTAGCACATGCAGACCTGTTAGACTGTCTTCCTGTAATGGTATGTGGCAGACTGAGAGAACTATGGCTACATTACTGGAAGGGGCTTGTACATGTCAGGGTTACATACTTGACAAAGAAGGGGTACCTGGCACTGATGTTGTGTGAGTCTGCTACTGGCATACTTCATCTGGATTCCTATCTGTGTACAAGGTGATTAGCAGCAGTGACCACTAGCCGTGACAGCATGACACTTGAGAGACATGTATCGGGAGGACTGCACGGTGTATGTACCTATTCTGCTGTCATTTGCAGGCATGGGGTTGGACAGTGGGACAGTTGTACACGGTGTGTTGGTATACCCTTCATGCTGCTACTACAAATATTCCTTTACCTGTATGACCTGTGGAGAAAATATCTGTTACCACTGTCTGGCTGTTTTTATAAATATTAAAGATTTATTGAGTGTATATATGCACACTTCTAAGTACAACTCCATGGACTTGAACCATGTCTAGGTCTGCTCAAATGAGCAACAAGGCTATTTATCATCACACTGAGCTACTGTGGAACTGCTGTCTTGTGTTTGACTGTTTTCTGCCTAATACACTGTGAGTTAAACAGTCTGATCTTGTAATCCTGAGATTTCTGCATGATAGATTGTTAGTGTACTGTGTATTAATTCTTTGAAATGATACAATCTGGAAAGCAAAGGTTAACACAAGGTAATGTAGTAGGGGACATACTATAATACATTGGACATTACTATTCAGGGTTCAGATCTTAGTGCATAACATATGTCATATTTCATTTATATGTTGTTTTGCAGCTCCACAATCTACTGTTTTGCATAATAGCTGATTCTCAGAACAACCTCAATTAATTCATGCTGTCAAAGACATATTTGCTGTGAAGAACCTGTATACATTCTATTTCTACAACAATATACCAGAGTAAACACAACAGTTGGTGGTTTCGGCCTTTATTGTACTTATATGGCACAGTGCCTTACTACTGCATATCCTGTAGATCAATATCAGCCTGGCAAACTTTTATTTAATTGTTAGACACAGAACACACTACACCTACTGGCAGTAAACAATTTAGTCCTTATTTATTTTGCTATATACTGCAAGGAAGATCTATGCTCACCAGCCTGTCAGTGCAGCCTTGTCAGTCTGTTGGCATAGGCTGCAGCATTGCTAGCCCTCTTTGCTGCAGCTGTAGGGGGAGAAAACAAACATTATGCATTCCTGTCTATCATATACTCAGGCTAGGATCTGGCATAGCTATAGATGAGATACTTACAAGCTACTGGAGCATTCCATGTCCATGCATCTTGGATCTACTGGGCCAAGAGCTCCTTCTTCTACCACTTTAGTTCAGTATAATGATGCTGGACCTGCTCACCAGTTCAGGGGATTCCAGTGGCACTGATGAGGTTGCATGCCAGTTGGTCCCAGGTCTCCACTTTGTACTGAGAGCCCTGGTACTGGCCCTGCAGCAGTCTGTCATCATGGGTTTCTGTGAGGAGTCCAACTATGTCCCTGGACTCCTGAATGTCCCAGCGCTGTGCCTGAAAGCATGCTCCATCTCCAATGCCAGCCATGATTCCTACAGAGATCTGACTACAACAGGTTATGGCTGTATTCCCACCTGTGGTGTTTAAATAATGCCATATTCCCACCCTTTGTTGTCATTGGACCATGTTGAAAATGCTAAGCTCAGCTAAGTGGTGCATAAATCCGCTAAGCTGAGTTGAACAGTGCTTAAAGGGTTAAATGCCGAGCACTGTTTAACAGTGCTCAACTCCACTTAGCTGAGCTGACTGCTGCTTAGAATTTACGTGTAAGCAATGCTTAAACCGTTCAATGATAACTGAGCACTGCTTAGCATTGCTCAGTTTTCCTTTTTAAAAGAATATCAGAACTGTAGATTAATTCATCATTACTGACATATTATTAAGTGTATTAGATTTACTTTATATGACGCCCCCCTATGTGCTTTCATTACATTGCCTTGGTGTGTGACTGTATTGTATGGGACACTCGTGTATACGTGGGTGATTTAGCATGTTGTATGCACTTAAACTTCCATTTTGAACCAGCTACACTACCTTGGTTAACAAATATCAATTACTACATAATTTAACATAAAAAATTGAATTTAGCAATGCTTTCCCATGTACAAATAAAGGGCCTGTTTTGGTACTTGAACCCTGAACTCCTACATACAAAGCCAGGACTCTAACTACCATGCTATCTCATCATTAATGACTTTAGCTATACATTTATATTTAGCTCCTGTGAGATGTTTAAACAATGCTGAGCAGAGGGCCATAATATGCAAACCCATTCAGCTACGCTTACACTTAACTTAGAATGGAAAAAATAATAATAAAGGCACTTTAATTACATGTATCAATACTATTTGTAAGTCATATTTGGTAATACACTACCTGTCATTCTGTCAACTGTCTAAGTCTGTATGAGACATATCAGGATTGAAGTCACTATATAATGGCATACATTTGAGTTTCAGACTTCTAATCCTTCCCTACATATTGTTATTTTAATACAAACCCTGCCCCTCTATCAACTTTTTAAGTTTGTAAGGGCAATATTTATGATCTGTCCCTGTCTTTCCCCCCATCATTTTAGGCTTTGACCAGTTTTTTTATCTAAGAGGTTGAGGCATGTTAAAGGTGCTGTATGGCACGTTTGTATTGTAGGGGGTGTGTGACAGTTCCTGTCACGCACCCCTTGTATTGCTTCCAATTTAAACTACTGCTTTCTGTGTCTGAGGACACTAAAAGCACTTAGGAAGTGCCATATGGCATTTGACAATGCAGGGGGTGTGTGGCAGTACCTGTCACACAACCCCTGCATTGCTTCTGATTTAAATAGCTGCTTTCAGAGTTCTTGGACACAGACAGCAGTTAGAAAGGGATGTACGGCACTTTGAAAATGCAGGGTGTGTGTGACAGTACGTGTCACACACCCCCTGCATTACTTCTTATCTAAATACCTGCTTTCAGTGCCCACAGACACTGAGAGCACTTAGAAAGTGCCTTACGGCACTTTCAGAGTGCAGGGGGGCATGTTAGATGTGTGAGCACCACTAAAACACACCCCCTGCACTCAGTAGTGTTCATGTCAGCTTAGCCATTATCAGGAGCGTGCCTTCATGAATATGTAAGGAGTGCTGCTGTTAAGGCTATATAGAGATGTTGACCATTCACTCCATGCATGAATAACACTATTCCTGCATGGAGTTTATTGAATCCTGGAGAATATTTATTATATGGATTGTTCTGTTATGGTAAAGGGAGAAGACAGAAAGGAAATGAAAGATGTAAACTATTTTACAAAGTTATTTATTAAAAACAAAGTTAAACCGAATACCAACTGCCTTAACATTTGCAACGATGCAGGTCAAAATGCCATTCTACACTGTCAAGAAACCTTTCTGAATACGTTTTAAATGTTTTTATTACTGGTTTCATTTCAGATAAAATTTAACAAACATCATTAATGTGTTGCTAAAACATGTAAAGCAAACAAAGTGGTTTATGTTGGATTTCATGTTATAAGTTAATAATTTAATAACAAGCTTGCAAGTTATCAGTGGAAGAATTGAAAGGGCAGTACTTGTAAGAGAAATATAACATGAAGTAATGAACACTGTGCTGATTTGTAGTTTTATAATGGAGTAATGCAGTAAGAAAAGATGTATTGTTCCAAAGGTAATTGTCTAGAATAATAGAACTCAGGTAAGCTTTTCCCAAAACATGCTTAGTTTAGGCCAAGTCCATCCTGCTAGGATAGAACATGTTTCTGTTTTCTGTATTGTTGATCTTCATAACATAAGTTAAACTAATCAGTTGTAGTAAAAGTTGAAGATTGGATGATTTGCAACACACTATCATTTTCCCAGCTATGGCTAGTAACATCCACAGTGTGTCCCACTGACAGTTTGACACACAAGATAGAATAAGGGCACTGTTTATTTATTTATTTGACATTTGTTGACCGGGTTGGTTCAGCTGGGACAGAGCCCTTTTTCAGTGGAAACCCTAGAGGAAAGCAACACAATTACATAGTCACTTAGAATATGTAACTAAATTAGCACAGTACATAACTAATTAAACAACAGTCCTTGACAGTGATGAACTACAATGCTGGGTTTAACATGAGTAGCATTTTGACTTAAGAAATCAGCACAGTACAGTAGGTACAGCATAGAGTAAAGGTAGACAAATAAATAATTTACATTCAAGTCAAGGCAAAGTACAGCAGGTACAGTGCAGAGTAAGGTAAAGAAATAAAAATGTACATCCTTAGTCATCAGTTCCGCTGACTAGTAGCAGTGGGAGAGAAGTAGTTAGGCACAAAAGATTCTGTTAGTAACTAGTAAAAAGAAGTAGGTACAAAGTAGAGAGATAGGAATGTAGGAGTAGTGAAGAGAAATATCATAGATTAGAAGGGAAGTTGGGTGTCCCTGGTATGGGAGAAAGGAGAGAGGCTGGACTGGATGAAAGGAGTTGGGTCAGTCTGGTGGATGATAACACCAACATAGTCTTTTATTGCTTATGTGATTTTTTATGGCATTCCTGAATTGGTGTTTGGATCTAATATTTTGAATGCCTAGTGGATGTTTATTCCAGTTCTCAGCAGGGGAATAGCTGTAAAGGTTTTTACCAATGTTGATCTTTGGTTTGTGTATGGAAAGGAGATGTTGTTCAGAGCTCCAAAGTGTCCTTGATGGAATGTAGGAGGAGATAATAGAGGTAATACTGGGGCAGAAAGTGGGCTGGTGCAGTATAGAGTGAATTATCTGAAACTGAGAGAGGAGAAGGTTATGGGGGAATTCTAACCACTTCAGTTTTGTGAATGCTAAGCAGTGATGAGAGGAGTATGGTAGTTCAGCAGTAAGTTTAGCTATCTTGTTGTAGGTGGACTCTAGTTTAGAAAGTAGCGAGATTTGTAATTTGATGAGGATTTGTGAGCCGTAGAGAAGGGTTGGTAATAGGTAGGCATGTGATTGGGCTGTCTTGGCTTTAATGGTAAGAAAGTGTTTATTTCTATAAAGGAGTCCAAGTTTTTGGTGAATTTTCTTAATGTTACTTAGTACATGCAAGTCAAGTTTTAACTGGTCATCAATAATGACCACGAGTAGTTTGGTATGAGTTTCCAGTGTGATGGGTATGTTATTGTAAGAAGTGATAAAGAAAGAAGGTTTTAGATGATTCATTGTTTTGGGCAGAAGAACAGGAGTTTAGTCTTCATTGTGTTTAAGATTAGATTGTTTTGGTTGAGCCATTTTTTAATAAACAAAAAGGAGTTCTGAGTTGTAGTATATAGATTGGAGAGGGTATTGGCTATGGTGATCACTGTGTAGTCATCAGCATATTGTACCAGTGATGACTGTGGAGTGGAGGTAGATAACTGATTGGTAAAAATATTAAATAATAGTGCTCCCAAAATTGAACCTTGGGGTACACCCATCTTTATAGTGAGTTCAGGGGAGATAGCAGAGAGCCATTTAACAGAGTGGAAACAATTGCTGAGGTAACTAGAGAACCAGAAGATAGTTGGGGTGGATAGGTTTAGTTCAGAGAGTTTATATAGGAGGAGGGGGTGAGAGATGGTGTCTAAAGCTTTTGAGAGGTCAAGAAAGAGGCAAGAGACTAGTTTTTTTCTGGTCTCTGGCTTGCGAGATGGTGTTGATGAAGGATATGAGAGCATTAGAGGTACTATGACTAGGGCTAAAGCCATGCTGGGTGGAGGCGATTAGGTTCTCTTGTATGAGGTATTGTAAAAGTTGTTTGTGTACACATTTTTCCAAGATCTTAGAGAGGGGTTATGGAATTGCAATGGGCCTAAAGTTGGACAGTTCAGAAGAGCTGCCTCCTTTATGGATGGGTAGGGTGTAGAACCTTTTCCAAATAGCAGAGACTTTGGCTTCAGTAATGGATTGGTTGATGAGAATAGAGATGGGTAGGGCTAAGGAGTTGGACGCTTTCTAGAGAAAGAGTGGAGGGAGACCATCTGTTGAGGGAGAGGAAGGTTTAAGTTTAATAAGCAGGGATTTTATGTATCTGCTGGATACAGTTTTTAGGCAGAAGGCTGAGGAGGAGTTAGAGGGTATGGGAGGGTTGGTGGGTGAGGTAGTATTGGAGTTTGGATGGTTGGTTAGTTTGCTGATGGACTCTATAAAGTTGGAGTTGAAGTTTTTAGCGGTTTGGAGGGCCATATTTGTGAGGCTAGGTTGGGGAGAGGAGGGGTTTCTTGGATGAAGAATTTGGTTAATAGTTTGCCAGAATTTCTTATGGTTATGTTGATGTGTTTTGGGTGGGTTTGAGTAATAATTTTTCTTGTCATTGGTAATGGCTTTCTTTGTAAGGTTGTGAAGATGTCTATACTGTGGTAGGTGGAGAGGGAGTTTGGTTTTAGTCCAGAGCTTCCAGGTTTTGTCTCTCTGAGCCATTAGGGAGTGGATGGAGTGTGTTAGCCAAGGGGATACAGCTGCTTTTATTCTGACATTGGGTATGGGAGCTAGAGAGTTGAGTATGTTAAGTAATATGTTATTAAATTCCATAACAGCTTCATCCAGGGACAATTGGCTGAGGAAGGACCAGTTGGTAGCTGAGAGCTGGCTGTTTAGTTCATTTGGGTCAAAGGGTACAAATTACATTGTAAAAAGTTTGTTCCAGAATAATGTTAGATATTGTGATAGTTTTAATTGTAAGCTATTTAAATCTCTGTGTCATGTTAAAAGACACTCATATGCAGCTTATAAAAAGGGCTGCCTCTTAATAAGATCTGGGTGTTTTGTTTATATGACAGGATATATAAATAAGTATAACTGCATGAAGTATGACGTTAGGAGTTTAACTTCTTTGACTAGCACTAAAGAATGAGTATTTGAACTATAACAAAGTAACATGATTGTCTTATTGTGGAAACTTATCATACAATCATGTCATTTTACCTGTCATGCTAATGCAGAACACTTTTATCTTGCAATGATTTCAATTCCTTAAGGGTTTACCTTTATTTTTTGTGAATGGCGTACAAGCAAAATATATGATGCTCTTTTATGTTTCTTATCTGCAAGAAAAAAAGGAATATGGAAGAAAGAAAAGGGAAAAAGGGGAGGAAGGGATGGCAAAGGGGGTGGAAATGGAGGAAAATTAGTTCACATGTTTTAAACTTCTGCAGCCCTTATTGCTGAACTTTAATGTGATAAGAAGTTTATAGGTTATTAGTGGCTTGGTGAATTATGAGGTTTGAAACAATCAATCTGACAAAAGACTTCAAATGTTTGTGTTTCCTTTTTTGTCATTTAATATGTTCTGAACTATTTCATATGATGTTTATGTGACAAGTTAATAACAATTTATTTAATAAGGCCTTGTCTACTAGCAGTAGCTGGGTGTGTTTCTGATTTTATAATATATACTGACACAATGTTATAATGTCTTATTGTTAGTTTTTAGCCAGATATATTTTATAAAAATCATAATTAATGACTTTATGGTTCATGAATGGTCTTTAAGAAGTATCTAATCTCAAAGGCTTTATTAAAGTATCAACAAAAAAATAGAATATATTTGTAGACTCGACTATTTTAAATTGTCATTGGTCAGAATGCAGTTTTTGTTTAATGATGCCACATACCTGTTTGATGTAACTGATGAGTTTATTATACTTCATAATGTTACTTTATAAATGATTTTCTAATAAGTGGTGGGGGAATGTAAACTTATTGTTTGTTGGGTGGTTAACCTGAGCAGAAAATGCTGTTCAGGTTAGGAGTTTTTGACTCCATGGAGGGGTTACTGGGTTATAGAATTTTAGAATTAATTCATTTTGGTTTTTGTGTTCATTTTGGTGTCTACTAATTATACAATTTTGACTTATATTACTATTTCAAATATGACTGATCATCGGTTTACTTATATTCATTTCAATACTGATGGAGTGATCTTTTGTATATGTTCACAAATCAAATTAATTGTCATATTACATGCACATTCTTTCACTATAGTAAGTCCTATCTAAAATGTATATCTATCAAGATTAATGGTTTGAATAATAGTTGTAAGAGGGGAAGTCTCCACAGATTTTTTGAAATTATTTAATTCTCAAGCTGTTTTTTTACAAGAAACGCACCTTTTATCTGAAGACATAGATAAACTTAATGCTAGAATTTATTCTGCGTTATTTAGTTCTCCCACTTTAAAAAGAAGAAAGGAGTAGCTATATTGTGGAATAATTCTTTACCTCTTACTTAAATTACTGATACATATAAAGATGATAAAGGTTTGCTTTGTTCAATTACATTGGAGCTTAATAGGAAAATTTATACTCTAATTAATATCTATTGGATCCCAGGAATTGGGGTTAACAGTGTGAAATAACATTTAAATCAGATTGTTCAAGTATGTAAAGGAAACATTCAGGGGAATTCGATAAGGCCTACACAGAGTGATTTTCCATATAGGCATAGTATCATAGCCCCAACACGGAAACCGGCCTCCGAGTGATCCAATAAACAGAACAGAGAGGCATGCATGAGCATGCGGACACAAAAGTGTCCATGAATGCAAATCACCTCACTAGCTGGTGAAATCCATGCAAATGAGGGTGATTTGTGATCTGGTAAGCAGAAAGGTACCTGTGTAGGTGCTGTGTTGGTGTCAAAAATGTACACGGAAAAAAATGTGTACCAAAATGTAAAGTTTAAACAGGGGCTGTAAAAGCCCAAAAATAAGGTTGGATATTGCACTGCAGATATGCAAAAGGCCAAAACTATGGCCAGTGAGTCCAAAAAGTAATGTAAATCAATAAAAAATTTATTTTGTAAATACATATATTACATTTGTGCAGCATGCAGCAACACACAAACATGCCGTTATGCAAAAAAAAAATATATATATATAATAATTTAAATGTTGAAAAAACGAAAATAAGATATTTGCAAAAATAATACATTATAGTGCTCTGCATGCAGAGTGTACAATGGTAGATTTCATTGGGTTGCTAAGGAGGCAGGCCTTGAATTAGTGAAGTATCCAGTGTATATTCAAGTAGGTGTATGCAAATGAGCTGGGGTTAGCGAATAGCAAAAACGGCCACTGTATCCGCAGATACAACCCATGGTAGGTTTAGAACCATGTAGGTAGTAGTACAGCAAGTAGCTGACATCAAAAGGGGGGGGTGCGTCATGCTATGTTTAAGTGGATTGGAGTTCAGTGGTGCCTGTATGTGCTCAGCTAAGCACAGCTAAGCAGGAGGGTGTGTCCATTGCTGTTGAGCTGTGTTTAGCCCCACTGCATATGTTTTAGCTGGTTTAAGAAATACTGACTGTGCCCGTGCATGGTGGAGTGTCCAAATTGAGCACTGTTTATACTAACACAGCGAGTTTGAGTGCCATGCCACAGTGCTTAGTGGTGAAAGAATTGAAGAAAAAATGAAAAAATAAAGGAAATAGGCTGGGGAAGCCAATCAGATACAAATGACTGATAAGCCCTTTTCCACTAACACTGGGCCATTCAAAACCTTCAATGATCAACCTGGCAGGTGAAATGCATCATGGTCAGCCAATCACACAGGCTGCATCTACAGCACACCACTATAAAGTATACATACACCCTACAATCTGATTTTCCCACATACTCTGCACCATTGGAGTACACACTTGTGAATTTTAGCTGACAAAATGATAGGGGCTGCTGCTGCTCTGCTGCTTCTGTATGTGCTAGAGGCTGAGGTCAGTGCTGATGCTGACAATAGGCCAAGCCTGAGAAGGAGAAGAGTGCTCAGGCCCAAGGTAACCTTTCAGGAGCTACATGAGCTGGAGGTAGTAGAAAACTACAGGGTGGACAGGGACAAACTACAAGAACTCACTGAGCTCTGCCGCCCTCAACTCAGATGCAGAGCCAACAGAACGGAACCCATCCCAGTGGAAACAAAGGTATATGTAGCCCTAAGAATACTAGCTACAGGTACTTTTCAAAGACCTGTTGGGGACATGATGGGGACCTCACCGGCATCTGCATCCAAGGTACTCCACCAGTTCCTGGCTGCCATGCAAACACATGCCAGTGAGCACATTTATTTACCCTGTACCCATGAGGAGAGCGCCAGCAATATGCATCTCTTCCACTGTGTAGCAAACTACACTGAGGTACTGGATGCCATAGACTGCACTTGTGCACATCAAAGCACCACCCAGTGAGGAAGGTAGAATCTATGTCAACTGTAAGGGGTATCACTCCATCAACTGCCAGGTCATGTGCAATGCCCAGGGCATTATCCTGAATGTGTGTGCTGCCAGACCTGGCAGTTATCATGTCTCCCACATCTGGCATGCATCACAGCTGTACCAGATGTTTGCCGGGGGGCATCCTATACAGCCATCTACTGGGGGATGCTGGCTAGGCACTGGAACCATGGATGATGACACCCATCAGAAAAGCACACACAACTACTGAAGAATGCCATAATGAGGCACACTTACAAACTAGGAACATTATAGAGTATGCATTTGGGCAGCTCAAGTCAAGGTTCCACTGCCTCGATATACCTGGTGGAGCCCTGCAGTACTCTCCAGCCACATGTGCACACATGTTCACAGTATTTGCCATGCTACACAATATGATCCTGTGGAAACAGCTGCAGCAGGAACATCACAGGGAAGGGTTACACAACCCCCAACATTGCCAAAGTCCTCAAAGCCACAGGAGGACTCAGAGGAGGAACCCACTGAGCCTGTCCCTGTAGGCAGATGTAGGCTTGCCCAGTATGCCTGGCCTTGTCAAAGAGGCAACACATAGCACATGCACTGACATCCTAGGAACTTAGGGATTGACACCTCATTCCGACTCACATACATAGTAATAAAGATTCCAGTCACAACAAACAACATGTACCCTACCATGTATTGGCTGTGTACTGCATGCATCTGACAGAGTCAGTCCTGAAGCACTGTTCTCTCAACTGCTGCAGGAACTTGGTACATCCCTCTTCTTTACAACAAATGTATGAGGTACTAGACTATGGTAGCATATGTATAGACCTGCCACAATTATGCAGGGGAATAGAGTGGGCTACCATGATAGCTGCAGACAACTGACAGCTATGTGGGCCAACAGGAACTCTCTGCCCAATACTGGCCACCACATAATATGCAGTAGGCTCCAAGCTAGCAAAACCCACTGCACTATATGAGGGAATTACAAACAATGGGGTCTTAGGACAGATACTTGACTGTCAAAGGTAACGTCCCCTACACCAGCACACTCCTGTTCCCATACAACTGCAGTAACATTATGTTTACAAGATAATAGCAGCAGACCACACAATCCTAGGGCTGTCCCAATCAATCTGGTGACATGTTCCATTTCCACAATATGCAGGGGTTGATGTGCTATGTATGTCTGTGGTTGATAGTGTCAGGAATTAAACTGCACTGTCTGGTGGCTGTCGTGGCTCAGTGGGCTAAGTACATTACCATGGCTGATGGTGCTAATGGTTTGAGACAGAGTGTGACTACTATTTTGCATTTGAACTACACCTGTGGTAGGAGTTATACAGACTTTCCGTATGTCACTATTTGTTACTGCAGGACAGCTAGTCAAAGCCAGAGACAATGGAGGGACAGGGGGCCACAGATACGGACAGTACACAGCTCTGAATAACCTAGACTGTAGCTAGTAGAACAGCAGGTTGTAACAACTCAATGTAGCACCAGGATGTAAAGGCCATCACATAACTGTGTCAATACTTACAAGTCAGTGGGCACCATCATACCCCTCAAATGTAGAGGGTCACAGAGTGTCCACATTTTTGCATCATATTCATGGTCTATTTTTCATGACATTGGATTTTTCTGGCAAATTAGTGGCAAATCAATAAAGGTTGATGTGAGAAAATAATGACAGACAGTTGAGATGCACACTTCATACCCATCAGAACATTCATGCTAATACAAAACCTGTTATTCTACCAACTGTCTAAGTTTATATGAGCAATATTAAAAACTTGTCCCTATGTTTGTGCCTGTGACTGTGTCCCACTTTTATATATGGCTTTGTCCAGATTTCTGGTTCTAAGAGGTTGAGAAGTATGGGCACCATGTAGCCTTAATATAACAGTACAGCACAAACAATCTGAGGACCAGAACAAACATATGGTGCACAATGCTGGACTTCCTGCAAAACAGGTACAGTCAGAGGTTTGAAGTCTTTAACCCTGTGTGTGGTGTTACATCACATTTTTATTTTTATTTTTTATTTTCCATTTGTTAACCATGGGTGTCCGAGCCGAAAAGGCCCTTTTTCAGCAGATGCCCGGGGAGAAAAGCTCCGCAAAGAAAAATTACAGACACATTTAGTTATTTAGACATGATCAGTATGCACACAAATTACAAGAGACATGTTTTTATAGTGATATGTGGCACATAAACAGTTACAGTGGAGAGAACAAACAAAAAATATATTAATTTTAAAAATAAAGGTAATTAATAGATTTGTGGTGTACAGCTGAAATTTGGAACATAGGTAGAATACATACATAGTACACAGGTACAGTACATATATTGTAGATTAGCCAGTGTTTGTGAGTAAGACTGAAAACTATTATCAAGTGCTCTAGATTTTGTATGTATATGTTATCAGCTTTCACTGGGGAGCAATCATGGCACTGCCAACTTTGCTTGAGATGTTGCCTGATGAGGTCTTTAAAGGAGGCTTTGTATGATGTGTTTTGAATGCTAGTAGGGATAGAGTTCCATTTTTTAGCCACTGAACTACTATATAGTGCATCTCCAAAGCTATTGAAGCTGTTGGTGACTTCTAGTAGTAGTTTTCTTGATGATCTAAGAGGCCTTTTGGCTGAGGGATGTTGTACTAGGTTTTTGAGGGCAGGACACTTACTGGGAGGTAATAGATAGAATGACAAAGGCAGAGCTGATTGTAGGTTAGGAGGCTGGGCAGTTCAAGCCAGTGGATCTGTCTCAAAGCAGTACAGTGATGAGTTGTATATGAGCAATTTGCAGCAAAGCAGGCAATTATGTTATAGCAGGCTTCCATTTTGCTTAGTTCAGTTCTGTTGAGATTAGTCAGAATGAGAGATGCATAGAGTAGGGTAGATAGAAGTTGGGAGAGAGCAATGGCTGATCTTGTGTTGTTGGTAAGAAATGGTTTGATATGGTAGAGTGCCGCCAGTTTGGCATGTAGTTTTTTAATAGTTAAGTTGAGATGACTATCAAATTTTAGGTGGGAGTCTATGGTTATTCCCAATAGCTTAGCCTGTGTCACTGGAGCAATTGGAGTACCATTTGTGGAGTAGCTAGTGAATTGACTGTTAGTGTTTTTGTTAGAACTGGTTATAATCATAAGCTGAGTTTTCTTTGGATTGAGGATAAGTTGGGCTTTGGTAAGGTAGTTTTCAACATCAGAGAATGCTAGTTGAGTTGTTTGCAGGAGGGTGAGAATGTTTTGTGCAGCACAGATTAAGGTAGTGTCATCTGCATACTGAATTATAGATGCATGCTGTGTGGAGGTATGGAGGTCATTTGTGAAGACTGTGAATAGTAGTGGTCCTAAGATATAACCCTATGAGACTCCTATAGCTATGGGCAGCTGAGGAGAGAGAGAATTTTCCCATTTCACAGCTTGGTACCTGTCAGTTAAGTAGCTTTGGAACCAGGTAAGAGTGGAATTTGATAGATGATATTGGTTTAGTTTGTTTAGCAGGATTTGGTATGAGACTGTGTCAAATGCTTTGGACATATCCAAAAAAAGAGTTGACACTTGTAGGCCATCATTTTTTAGATGGTTTACTATGTCTGGGAAGCAGAGGAGGTGACATACCCAAGTGACAGCATACCTACAACTACATAGAGCAGCAACTGTAGAAAAAAAGCCAAGAGCTGCAGCAGGGCAGGACAAAGGCCCACATATAAGGGGAAGAAGGAACTACTGGCCAGACAAATGTAGATAGTGCAGAATAGAACAGTTCATGCAGTAGCATGGGTTCCCAGCAGTGTATGGAGTCAGTAACCCAAATGTCTATCAGCGGTTCCTCAAATCAGTCTATAATGATCTGCCACTGATGTACCAGGAAATAACATTGCTATATGAAATGTACCAGACATATGATGCAAAGCCCAGTTCAGTCTAATACACTCTGTACACATCCTAGATATGAGTCAGATATTATAGACAGCACACAGCCAGAAATCCCTCAGGCATCATATCAGTGAGGTACTGGACTGTTTAATCGGTGCAGCAGCCAATTGGCTGTACCACACAAAATCTCGGAGTGGAGTACAGGTAGGTCTGACCAGGAGTCCCCTTGTAAGTACTAATGGTCACACTGGGCATCCTCCTACACTTAGCTAATTTCAGCCTATTTCTGAAGCCACATCTTACTATAGAACTGAGATGTCCATATATCTCTGTGCATACAGACAGCTATGTATACCTAACTGTCTCTCCCTATCCCCATCAGACATGATTGCCCTTATCTATTAGTATGTGGCACATATAAGAGATATATGGATCTGTAGAGTTTTATATAGATGCATATATATAGGTAACACACACACACACACACGCATATATATATATATATATATATAGAGAGAGAGAGAGAGAGAGGAGACACAGAAAGGCATAGAGTGATGTAGTGCTGCAGCCACTTGCATACCAATTGCAACCAGTGGTGCATGCAATTAGTATGGTGAGCTGTCATGTGTAAGAGTAGGTAGGTAGAGGTTTTAATCTCATATCAGCCACCTTGTATGTGTTTTTGTAGATATTCCACCTACCTAAAGCAATATACACACTCCCAACAGGCCTATGTCTATGCAATAGTCAATCATTTTATGGCCCTGTGACCAGTGTCCTCCACAGTAGTGGCCTCCTGTCAACAGCTGCTATCACCCACTCCAACAGCAGTGGCAGACACTTTTCAAACAGATAAGCTCCATGGTGCATGTGATAAGTAGGTAGCACTACAGTATATACAGCTAGATAGGTAGTGTGTATAATCCCAGCAAAGACAACTCAGTGAGTGTGTGTGTGTGTGTGTGTGTGTGTGTGTGTGTGTGTGTGTGTGTGTGTGTGTGTGTGTGTGTGTGTGTGTAAGTATATCCTCTTGCAGCACTCTATATGTCTTGCCTATGTGTGTGCAATACCAATACATTTTAAGGCCTGTGCCTATCTGTTAAACCTTCCATTGGCTTATTTTACAGGTCCTGCTGATGTCATCCACCT
>NC_056741.1:1863202275-1863304775 GCF_019279795.1 Protopterus annectens
TGCATTTGCAGACAGACAAGGTAGCAGACAGGGGCAGTGTGTGGCACATGAGGGGGTGAACACGTTGGATAGGGAGGGTGTTGTTGAATCCAATTCCCATATGCCTCCACACGGCAGGATTGTGACTCACATCCCCACCCATTGGACTGTTGGCACTGCTCCTTCACTGCCCTGGGGATGGCAGTGGTGTAGGCTGGGCACTTGTGTAAGGCTGCCCCACCAGATCGGCCAACTTATCCTCAATCTGGTGCAAGTGGCGGTAAACCCACGGTAGACTGTCCTGCGCACCAAGACTGGCAGCTTAGCCTGGGTGACCACTCCCCCTCCACCTCCGCTCCTGGGGGGGTGGCTCCATGCCAAGGGGTGGTACAACCTGATGCCACAGGTAGTGCAGGGGCAGCATCGGGAGCAGCACTGTGCTGGGTCCTAGACATGCTGGGACCCTGTGCCATGGCCAGTTGAGGCAAGGTAGGAGGATCAGCCAGAATCAGCCTACCTTGACTTGCTGTGATAAGTGAAGTATAACAATAAGTTATGGTTAGTAATAACCAAACCATTGTTAGTATTAACAGAATGGAACATCATTTTAGTTAATCCACATACATATTACTGTATATTATGTGTAACATAACATTAAATAAGATAGCAGTTAGTATGTTAACAGCATGCCAGTAAGAATTAAAGCATAAGGCCAGCAAAACAGTTAGTTTAACAAAATATGTTAATATTAAATCATAATAAAACATAATAATAAATCACATTTTTCCAAATTATAGTTAGTTTAACAAAATATTTTAAAATTAAATTATAATAATAAATAATAATAATAAATAAATGAAGATAAGGGGAGGGAAGAGAGAGCGACAAACATTCCATTACAGACTTTGCATATTATATCCCTGAAACCAATGATAATAAATACACTATAGGTGTGTAGTGTCAGTTTTGAGTACAGTGACTATAATTCTCCTATAGCTAATGTAGCACACGCATACCTCTCAAGCTATTAGCATGGGTCAGTTTAGGCCAAGCACTTACAAATGCAGGTGCACAACTACACAGAACACTTTTACATAATGTGGACTTGTATAACTACCAAGGTATTCTGCAAGCAGATTTGGTAATAACCTGCATTCCAGTTATTCATTTTTCTAGTAATCCTGTGATCAACAGATTAGGCAGTTTTAATTACATTGGAAAAAATTATGACACTTGAGAGGCATGTTTGTGTACAGCATATAAATTAGACAGCTGTCATGCCTTAGTTGTCAGGCATGGGAATAGAACCCAATAGCTGTGACTACATGGAACATCTGCAAATACTGTAATAATTGACTGCAGCAATTTAGTACAGACATGCAAGGAATACAGCCATACTGGAAATAGCTAGAACTATTTAGGAATCAACAATAACACTTTATTGTTATTGCTGATAAGTGAAATCTAAACACAATATCTGCTCATAACATGGGCTACCTCATCCACACACCTTTTGTTCCTGTGGTGGGAGAAAATAAGAAAGCATTATGTGACTGATAATGGCCTGGAGACAACCTTGAACAATACTGCAAGTTGAACAATACATGTTATAGTACATTTGTTTTGGATTCTACAGCTATGACAATGTTACACTTAACTGCAACAACCTTACAATAGAAAAGCAATGCATGCAGCTCTACTGCAATGGTTATGACAACACAATCCTGCTGTATACCATTTTGCTTACTGTTATTAGTATTGTTTATTGCAATACAGTTATTGTTCATTTATTGCACTACAGTTCTAATTGCCCATTTATTGCACTGCAGTTCTAATTTCCCATTTATTGCACTACAGTTTTTATTGTTTATTCTTTATTGTGGTACATTTTATTATTTTTATTGCTTATTGCACTACCGTTAGCATAATAAATCTGTACATACCACACTCACAGTGGCCAGGCATCCAGAATGGGACTCAACATTGTGAGCCCTCTCAGCTACAGCTGTTGAAAGAGAAGCACACCATTATGCATACCCATTTTGCAGACATTCAGCTTGCATATTGGTAAAACAGTGGAACACATACTTACATATTTGTGGGGCATTCCCATCTCTGGCTTCTTGGACCCAGATGTCCAAGGTTCCCCTCTTTCTCCTCTTCAGGTTATCATAACGTTGGTGACACTGCTCACCTGTGTGGGGGATACCAGTAGCACTGGTGAGTTCCCTGGCCAACTGGTCCCAGGCCTCCGCCTTACACTCCGAGCCCTGGAAACTGCCCTGCATTAGCCTGGGTTCATGATTCTTTACCAGGAGCCCAATAAAGACCCTGGACTCCTGAACACTCCATCTCTGTGCCCAAAAATGCCCACCTTCACCAGAAAAGCCTGCCATATTTACAGTCAAGTAGACTTCAAGGAATGCTGTAGAATTCCCTCCTATTGTGCTTAATATAGGATGTTTTCCCGCCCTTACACGTCATTGAGCAACATTTAAAAAAGCTTCTCATTGCTTAGCAGCACACAAACTAGCTAAGTGAAGCTAAGCAGCCTGAAAATGCACAGAACTGTGGTATTTGCAAAGCTTAGCACCACACAAACTGCTGCAGCTGTTAGCATGTTTAAGCAGTGTTTAGCACCATGCAGCAATGCCGTATTTAACAAATGTTTTATTAAATTAAACAAAAACAGTAAATTAATTTACAGACATGTTATGACTGCTTTGGAGTCAAACCCAGGACCTATTACCCATTAGACTGTAACTCTACCCATGTAGCTACTTGGAGTGTATGAAACTTACTATACCTTTCCACATACCACTAGGCTACCTGTTAGCATTGCTGAGCAGAGCGCCATGCAAATAGGCTTAGACAGACCTAGAAATAAATAATTAATTGCATCTGGTTTCTATTTTTAGATGTCTAGCAGGTATCGGCTATGCATGTATAAGCAGCGCTCTGCTCTGCTGAGCTCCTCGCTGGCAAATGGGAGTTAAAAAAAGAAAAACGAAAAAGAAAAAAATGTAATTATGATAATTAATTACATCCACTTTCTATTTTTAGATATGTAGCAGGTGTCAGCTGTCTATATGTAAGTGCAGCTTGGCATTGCTGCACTCCATGCTGCACCATGCAAACAGAGAGGAAAAAAAAAAGACAAATAAAAGAAAACACATACATAAAAATAAAATATTACACACTTAAAACAATTCACAGCATTTTAACAGTACATAACATCTGACCAGGCATCCAAAACCATGGATTACCTCTACACTTCTCCCTACATCGATTCAGTATCCCTGTTCCTATGTTCTCCTTCAGCAGCACGCCATCATTAATATGCATGGCGACCTGCTGAGGGAACCATGGCCATGTACACAAATACATTCTGTGTAGACTCTGCACAGTGTCTACACAGATTTTATTAAATCCTGGGGTGTATCTGTTTCTTGGATGTAAGGAAAAGGCTTATTAGGGGGAGCTCAATAATTAAGTAAAACATAATTCATTGGCTTGCATCTTCCTGCACACTTTATAGTGAAACCCATCCTGCGATATAGTTCATTAAAATCAGTTTAATCACATTTTGATAACAAAACATAATCTTTTGTCTCATTTTGATAACAAAACATAATAAGGCCTTTATTTAATGATCTTGGAGTTAGTTCATATAAACGAGAAGAGTGCATATATGTTGGGGCGATAAATTCTCCTACATGAATGTTGTTGGGAAGGGGAGGAGGGGTAATTATTTTGCTAGCTAGGTTTCAATGTAGTGTGTTTGCAGAAATATAATTCATGGACTTTTGTGTCACCAAATGATACTTAGCTTGTTCAGTGTATCAGTGATGTTACACACACACACACACACACACACACACACACACACACACACACACACACACACACACACACACACACACACACACACACACACACACACCCATTACTGCACCACAACTATTAACCACACATCATCACATTATTTATTATTTATTTTTACAACCTCTTTCACTGACAAACACACATATGCACACATGTATTTATGTAAGCACATAGAAATACATATGAACATGCATACACATATGAAAATACTCGCACAAAGCTCACAAACAGCAAATTTCAAACACCTCCATTTCTGGTATGTCTTGGCTTTGTCAAACTAAAATGGCTATTTGTTCATCTGTGAGCTGATTGCTTACTGTATTACCTATTACACTTGGAATTATGTTGCTGTGACTGGATCAGCCAATGTAATTTTTTTTCAAAATATATAAGATGTCGCAACAGTAATATAGACTACATACTGCCATAAACCAAATACATTTCTGGAAACAGCTGCATATAATTTTCTTACTACACTGTTATAACTTGATATTACTTGTGAACCTCTGCTATCTCTGTAAAAAACAAAAACAAAAAAAAAATCTTGCTTTTTTCCCACTTTTCTGAGAGTTAAAAAGTTCAGTTACAGGCTTGCTGTTCCTGAACTGTTTGAAAGTTTCTGTGAGGCCATTTTTGCTTGGGCTGAAGGAGGGTCTCTCTGTTCGTCAGTGGCAGTGACTAACATTGAGCAGCTTCCCTGCCCCCCGTAGAGGTGGTTACTGACTTGAAACTGTAGTTTTATTGGCCACTAGGGGTCATTTCCATAACTCCATCTTCCTCTCTTAAAACCTAGTTGCCTCGTGGTTTGAGCGTCTTTTCAGGCTTGTTGGCTGTTGGTGAAGCACCACTCAAGAGGAAAAAGCTGAGAAAGAGGGAGCCACTTTTGAGATTTTAAATATTTTTTCTCTGTTTATTTGCTAAGTTTTTCTGCATAGCTGCCTAGCTTGAGCATTTTCTGGCTTGTTAAACTTGATTTCTGTATTAGTAGCTGTATTTAGAGCACAACCAAAAGCTGTTTGCTGAATTTCCTGTTTGCACTTAATTTTAAATCGTTTTTTCTTAAAACTTGCATATTTTCTGTCCTTGACCTAGCACTCTTGCGTGGGGTCATTTACTGCACTGTTATAACTTGATATTACTTGTGAACCTCTGCTATCTCTGTAAAAAACAAAAACAAAAAAAAAAAATCTTGCTTTTTCCCACTTTTCTGAGAGTTAAAAAAGTTCAGTTACAGGCTTGCTGTTCCTGAACTGTTTGAAAGTTTCTGTGAGGCCATTTTTGCTTGGGCTGAAGGAGGGTCTCTCTGTTCGTCAGTGGCAGTGACTAACATTGAGCAGCTTCCCTGCCCCCATAGAGGTGGTTACTGACTTGAAACTGTAGTTTTATTGGCCACTAGGGGTCATTTCCATAACTCCTTCATCTTCCTCTCTTAAAACCTAGTTGCCTCGTGGTTTGAGCATCTTTTCAGGCTTGTTGGCTGTTGGTGAAGCACCCTCAAGAGGAAAAATGCTGAGAGAAGAAGGAGCCACTTTTGAGATTTTAAGTATTTTTTCTCTGTTTATTTGCTAAGTTTTTCTGCATAGCTGCCTAGCTTGAGCATTTTCTGGCTTGTTAAACTTGATTTCTGTATTAGTAGCTGTATTTAGAGCACAACCAAAAGCTGTTTGCTGAATTTCCTGTTTGCACTTAATTTTAAATCGTTTTTTTCTTAAAACTTGCATATTTTCTGTCCTTGACCTAGCACTCTTGTGTGGGGTCATTTACTGCACTATTATAACTTGTATTACTTGTGAACCTCTGCTATCTCTGTAAAAACAAAACAAAAAAAAATCTTGCTGCTTTCCCACTTTTCCGAGAGTTAAAACAGTGCAGTTACAGGCTTGCTGTTCCTGAACTGTTTGGAAGTTTCTGTGAGGCCATTTGTGCTTGGGCTGAAGGAGGGTCTCTCTGTTCATCAGTGGCAGTGACTAACATTGAGCAGCTTCCCTGCCCCGTAGAGGTGGTTACTGACTTGAAACTGTAGTTTTATTTTCCCCTTTGGGTCTATTCCTGCTTCTTTCCAGCCCCTGCCATCAAGCGGCTTTAGCGTGCTTTAGCCTGTTAAGCGGAGTTGCCACTTGAGCAGCATCGGGCAGCGCCCGGTTAAAGGTTAAACTCTTTCTGGCTCCAGAAAGTCTGTTCTTCAATTTTTCCCTTAGAACTGCTCTGTTAGGAACCTAAACAGTTTACACCTACACTAAAAAGTGCAGCACTTGTTCTAAATAGCTTTTTCTTCTCAAAAAGCTCAGCACTTGTCTTATAAGCATATCCCTTGTCTTATAAGCATTCTCTTTGCAGGTCAAGCACTCCTATATTATACAAATACAAAAAGGAGTGCCCACTTCCCTGCTAAGCCCACTACTTTTCTGTCTCATACCAACTCATAATTCTTTCTAGCATGTCGAAGGGTCAGATGCTGGCGTCCTCTCCTGCCCATTTGGTGAATCTGGGAATTCTGAGACAATGTTACAATTGCCTCATGTACACGGACAACCATCTCCTCCTCCCATGTAACACTAACACTTGTGAGAGATGCAGCTATTTAGCCAGACTGGAGGCTGAGCTCTCTCAACTCAGGACTAGCTTAGAGACCAGGCAGGAGGAGAAGGCAACTACACACACCACAATACCAGTCTCACATAACTCAACCCACACCACTGAATCAAACACATAAACACACTAAGACATACCGGTGGCTCTGGTAAAATTTACCTAAACAGCAGAGGCCTCCAAGCAGACACCCAAGCAACTGCAAACTCAATACACCACAAACAACACATAAACAACAAAATCAGTGTGCAAAGCAGTCACTGCCCTTAAGGCCAAATACAACACCAAACATACTTGTCATAGGTGACTCCATAGTCAGACACACTGGCGTCCCGCTCACCAGACTGAGTAAGGAGAGGTCACAGTAAGCTGCCTGTCGGGCTAGAATCGCCACATAACTTACAAGCACTCAGGTCTCTAAACAGCAGGTACAAATCGCGACTCAGTCATTGTCCACGCTGGTGTCCAGCGACCTGAGACGTACCTCCTTGGACTACATGAAAAGAGACATTGAGGGGCTCTCTGATTATGTAGCCCAGGCAGGTATGACCCTGACCTTGAGCAGTATCCTACCTTCACCTAGAATGATCCCACAATACAGTGATAAGATGATCACCTTTAAGAATCCGCTTAAATTCCGGCCTCATTCAATGGGGATCAATGTCTGTCTGCCTGGGATGACATGCTGGACAAGCCGCGGCTTCATGAGGGGCGGCTTGCACCTGTCACCCTAGGCTTCCGGATATTGGCAAAGGCTCTGCCACCCCATAGTGCCTTTTAGGCAAGGCTCAAATTCTAAACCTACCACCCTAGAACACAAAAGTAAAAAACTAAGGGTAATGCTGCTCAATGCCAGAAGTCTCAATCTCAAGATGCCTTTTCGAGGCCCTTCTCAGTATGGAGAACATCGATGTCTGTGCTGTGACAGAAACCTGGTTCCAAGGCTCCTGAGAGCACCCCAGCACTAGCAGGTTTCACCTCATATGATGCGTTCCGGCCCCAAAATCCGGACAACACCAAAAAAGGAGGGTGTCCATATTCATAAGGACACCCACACCTCAAAAGGTTGGTGGCAGCGCCGCGATGCATCGGAGACCATCAGGTGCAATTAACCATAGGCAAGACTGCTCTGCAATTTGTAGCATGTTACAGGCCACTCTCTCAAACTCAGGAACCTCACATGGCCTTCCTGAAAACAATGGAGGGATAAATGTATCTCCAAACACCATCATACTAGGTGACTTCAACTACCCTAATATAGACTGGGAACACTACTCAAGCCCAAACACTCTAGCCCAAAGGTTCCTGGAGTTCATAAACTCAAATGCCATGGAACAACTAGTCACCATCCCCACAGAGGAGAAAACATGCTTGATCTCATCATCACGAACATGGGATCACAATGTTCAACACCGGAAGTATACCCCTCACTGGTGAGATCAGATCATAAACTAATCTGGCTGGAGGTCCTCATCCCGCCCCCACCTGAAACAAAAAAGACCACAGTGAAAAACTTCTCAAAGCCGACTTCACACTTCTAAAACTAGTGTGGTCTCCTTTAAGGCCCCTGAGCCAGTGGTAAACATTACTCAAACCGCTGAATCACTTACAAATGCCTTCTACCAGCACCTGTGCATGGATCAGGCAATCCCAAACAAAACTAAGACTCTTTGTACCAAAGGCAAGCGTCCAGTCTGGTGGACCCCAGCCATAAACAAGCTCTACAACAAAGGAGGAAGCTACTACAAGATAGAGCAAAATCCTTGAAGGTAAGACACCCTTGATCATTATAAGTAAAAACTAAGAGCTCTCATAAAATCATCCAAGGCAAATTTTGAGAGAAAAATGCCAAGGATTCAAAAGACAATCATAAGGCCTTCTTTAGCTATGTTAGAAACCTAGGAGGAAACTCCCAGATATGCTCAGAATTAGTTCAAAATGATGTGAAGATTACTGAACCTACACACATTGCCAACATACTGGCTGACAGGTTCAGTGCAAACTTCTCATTGCTTAGCAGCACACAAACTAGCTAAGTGAAGCTAAGCAGCCTGAAAATTTACAGAACTGTGGTATTTGCAAAGCTTAGCACCACACAAACTGCTGCAGCTGTTAGCATGTTTAAGCAGTGTTTAGCACCATGCAGCAATGCCGTATTTAACAAATGTTTTATTAAATTAAACAAAAACAGTAAATTAAATTACAGACATGTTATGACTGCTTTGGAGTCAAACCCAGGACCTATTACCCATTAGACTGTAACTCTACCCATGTAGCTACTTGGAGTGTATGAAACTTACTATACCTTTCCACATACCACTAGGCTACCTGTTAGCATTGCTGAGCAGAGCGCCATGCAAATAGGCTTAGACAGACCTAGAAATAAATAATTAATTGCATCTGGTTTCTATTTTTAGATGTCTAGCAGGTATCGGCTATGCATGTATAAGCAGCGCTCTGCTCTGCTGAGCTCCTCGCTGTGCAAATGGGAGTTAAAAAAAGAAAAACGAAAAAGAAAAAAATATAATTATGATAATTAATTACATCCACTTTCTATTTTTAGATATGTAGCAGGTGTCAGCTGTCTATATGTAAGTGCAGCTTGGCATTGCTGCACTCCATGCTGCACCATGCAAACAGAGAGGAAAAAAAAAAAGACAAATAAAAGAAAACACATACATAAAAATAAAATATTACACACTTAAAACAATTCACAGCATTTTAACAGTACATAACATCTGACCAGGCATCCACAACCATGGATTACCTCTACACTTCTCCCTACATCGATTCAGTATCCCTGTTCCTATGTTCTCCTTCAGCAGCACGCCATCATTAATATGCATGGCGAGCTGCTGAGGGGGAACCATGGCCATGTACACAAATACATTCTGTGTAGACTCTGCACAGTGTCTACACAGATTTTATTAAATCCTGGGGTGTATCTGTTTCTTGGATGTAAGGAAAAGGCTTATTAGGGGGAGCTCAATAATTAAGTAAAACATAATTCATTGGCTTGCATCTTCCTGCACACTTTATAGTGAAACCCATCCTGCGATATAGTTCATTAAAATCAGTTTAATCACATTTTGATAACAAAACATAATCTTTTGTCTCATTTTGATAACAAAACATAATAAGGCCTTTATTTAATGATCTTGGAGTTAGTTCATATAAACGAGAAGAGTGCATATATGTTGGGGCGATAAATTCTCCTACATGAATGTTGTTGGGAAGGGGAGGAGGGGTAATTATTTTGCTAGCTAGGTTTCAATGTAGTGTGGTTGCAGAAATATAATTCATGGACTTTTGTGTCACCAAATGATACTTAGCTTGTTCAGTGTATCAGTGATGTTACACACACACACACACACACACACACACACACACACACACCCATTACTGCACCACAACTATTAACCACACATCATCACATTATTTATTATTTATTTTTACAACCTCTTTCACTGACAAACACACATATGCACACATGTATTTATGTAAGCACATAGAAATACATATGAACATGCATACACATATGAAAATACTCGCACAAAGCTCACAAACAGCAAATTTCAAACACCTCCATTTCTGGTATGTCTTGGCTTTGTCAAACTAAAATGGCTATTTGTTCATCTGTGAGCTGATTGCTTACTGTATTACCTATTACACATGGAATTATGTTGCTGTGACCGGATCAGCCAATGTAATTTTTTTTCAAAATATATAAGATGTCGCAACAGTAATATAGACTACATACTGCCATAAACCAAATACATTTCTGGAAACAGCTGCATGTAATTTTCTTACTAATGAAGGCCAAATCTATATGGAACTGGGGTACGGCCAGAAAATGTTTTAAAATGTCTGGTAGATTGCTATTCAAACCTAGCTAACTGTCTAAAATTTCAGGACAGAGTTCAGCTTGAACATAACTATGTTTGGACTGATCTCTCTCTCTCTCTCTCTCTCTCTATATATATATATATATGTGTGTGTGTGTGTGTGTGTGTGTGTGTGTGTGTGTGTGTGTGTGTGTGTGTGTGTGTGTGTGTGTGTGTGTGGGTGTGTGCGTGTGTGTGTGTGTGTGTGTGTGTGTGTGTGTGTGTGTGTGTGTGTGTGTGTGTGTGTGTGTGTGTGTGTATATATATATATATATATATATATATAGTATGCAATACATAAATAAATAAATTAAAATTTGTAGGAAGTGTGGCACATTAGTTGCTTACATTCTTCAGATGTAGTATTATAAACAACATGTGGAATTTTTAGAATCCAATGCAAAAAAAAAAAATCCATGAGAGATGCATAAGATTGCAAATAGTGCAGGTCCAATTTATTAGAAAGCATATCAGGGAGCAGGGTTGTGTAATACCTTCACAATTTGTTTACTTAGCAGATTTATTTACTGACCAGACAATCAGAAAATGACACTAAAATAAATACATGTATCCCTGATAAGGCATGCACAGCAGACCTGTACTTTTTTGTGTTGATTAAAAGCATTTGTTAAGTTGAAATGAGGAAGTAGAAATTTGTAGTTACTAACACTTCTAGCAGTAATTGCACAGTTTCAAAATCAATTACTAATATCAAGAAGTGGGTCTTAGAAATGAAACGCAATATAGCAAGTTTTTTTGACAAATAAATGATTCCCTTTCAGGGAACTGAAGACGACAGCAGTGAAAGTTTTACAAAGTACAAATCCAAATGCACGAAAATTAGTAAAAAAATCACTGCAAAAACAGTACAGTGAAAATGCACAAAACATGAATTCACACAAACGCTTGGATTCATAGACAAGTACTAAATGACTTGGAGGTGATAGGCTAGCACAGTGTAGCACAAAGCTACATTGTGCTACATTGTAGCACAAAGCTATTAAGCTATTTAGGCTGATTAGCACTGTACCAGTATTTTGAGGACTGCGTGATAAATAGGAAGGCCTTCGCTTCAGGAGAAAATGGTACAAAGTTTGCATAGTGGAGGTGTAGCACAACAACTGGGTATGCGACGGATAATGTATTGTACAAATATATAGATCACATAATGCTCTTTGTGGCTTTATGTTTCAAGTTTTAAAGGTTGTAAATCCTAAATTTGTAGGACAAAATATGAAATTTAAGTGTCAGGTTATTTTAAATGCTTACAATACACAAGGCTTGAATTATATATTTAGATCAGAACTAACCTTAAAGAAGAAATGTTTCCTTATAGGATATGTATGACTGCCTAACCAATTTCTGAAAGTGTTTTAGTAGTGAAGATGCAAACCACAAATTTGCTATGCATGAAAGCTTACACATTCTTTGTGTTTTTGAAATTATTTGCTTAGTGAAATAATATCTTTTTACTGAAATATCTTGTTTTTTTGTTTTTGTTTAGGTTTTAAATACTTTCAGTAATTACTCCTATTACATGCTTTGTTTTTATTTATATTCATTAAAGAACACGTGCTGTGTGAAAAGACTGGATTATCATTTTTTACAGTCATGATAATCTATTGTTGAGTGTGTAGAAAAAATATGACACAGATGTTCAAGTATCAGTATTGCTGGATTCATCGCCCACTGCATTAACATAGCACAATGCTTATGTCCTACAGGCAGACTAAATTAGTAGAATTAAACAACAATGAATATACAAATAGGTATGAGAAAATAACATTAAGCAGCATACAGTTCAATCATCCCTGATTTCACAGAATGTTTCTGATTTTGACTCACATTTTTGGTCTGTTTCTTATCAAATTTTTAGTTTTCTGCCAAATTATTAAGGACTGCAGTTACTATATAAGGATAGACAAATTCTGAGTTTCAGACATCTTATCCTTTCAGAAAATGCATACTAATACAAGTGTTATTGTAGCAACTTTGTTTGTATATACAACAATATTTACATCTGTCCCTGATTTTGGGCCTTTCTTCTCCCATTATTTTTGGCATTGTCCATGATTCATTTGCTAAGAGGATGTGGAGTATGGGAGACAGATTGCTACACTTAAGGATGTTGATGTGTGTCAAAAATTAAACATTAACACAATACACCAAGTTCACCAACACTCTAAGAAGAAAGACTAATCTATTTTCCACCATATTGCGCTAAACTTATAAGAATGTGGTAGAGATAATCAGCAAGAAGAGTAAGAAATCACATTATATATCAATGCCAGAATGAAGTAAATGAGGTGGTATGAAGGGCTACAAATAAGAGATGCAAAATAGGAGTGGAATGTCCTGTGATGGAGGTGGATAACAGAAGAGAAATAATTTCTGGTCTCTCTGCTTGATGATGCTAATGGGACATTCATCATACCTAGAAATAGTTACACTGGGTCAGGGAGGAGACAGGTGCTTTATATTCCACATGGAGACTTCCCAGGCCTATACCCAGGCAGCAGGGCATACTGTGTATCAATGCCACATTGCATCCAGTAACCACTATCCCTGTCCCTCTGTCACTCAAGGTACTTCAGGCATTCGTATACAGGGAACTACTGCCACAGGTAAGTGTACGGTTTGGCTATGTGGCTGCAACTTCTGTCAAATGCACTCCATGAGGCATGGGGCATATAGACCTGTTGTAATCACACAGTCAGTTATATGCCTATAACCATGGGGAATACTGCCTACACTGTGACAAATCTAGATGATGGGCAACAATAACAGCAGGAGGCTGGCGTCTGAAGATGAAACTAACAGGGACATTGAGTCATTGTCCCAGGCCCAATTGACTCTGTTCATATAATTCCTGTATAGGTAGTCATCCACTGCCCAGGATGATATAATCTTAATTATCCATACCCAACAAACAGCAGAGTGGGGCATAACTCATTATGTGGAGGTCTCCACCATTTCCAATTTCACAAAAATTGTCTCTGACGGCACAGCAGAGGGGGATGAGAGGTATTTTGAAAAAGATATACATTTGCAACCAGGATCCCGTTTTTTTTTCTTTTAAATTAATTGATATGTAGCATTATTACTTAGATGACTCTTGGCTCACTTGGAGAAGTAGTCCATCTCAGTTACAAAAAATTGTGGCCTATCTGAACCATGACAAATTCAACATTGGCTTTACAGTGAAATCTGATTTATTAGTTTCTGACTTTCTGGGTGTAGTAATAACTAAGCGTATAGATGGTACATTCAGAACCTGTCTATCTTGAAAACATTATAGTAGAAATTCTCTACTAGTGGTCAGCAGTTAATACCCATCTCATATCATTAACAACTTTTCACAATCACAATTCATCCAAACTAAAATGATCTGTAGTAGCAAGCAAGATGATCAAAAATGAGGCTTAAAAGCTAAAATGACGATTTAGTAACAGAGTGTGTGTACAACAATCAATCACAGCCACTGAAAATAATTGTAACAACATTTCTAGAACTAATCCCCTGTCTTATCAGGCTAGAAACAACAAAGATACTCAGGCATTCTCCATATATTTGTCACCACATTTGGTACTAATAGCTATAGAATCAGGACATTTTGAACAAACATTGGCCAGTTTTACCTAATGATATTTTTTTCAGAACTTGGTTCCATGTGATTGGATATTGTAAGGAAAAGTAGGGGACAATCTTCACCCCCATCATTAATCTGCCCACTGTCCCCGCAGGATGTGTTACACATCTCTGAGCAGTCACAATGAATGTCCATGTGGAAACTATCTTTACTGAAGTCACGTTTGCAAACCAACTTCTTTACTTACTGGGCTTACAATGTTTAGCACAGACTGGGTTATCTATTTGGCAGTATTCATATGTGGAGCCTTTTATGTAGGACAGAATACTTGTAGCTGGAAATAACACATTGCACTATATCTAACTGACATACGATTAAATAGGTTAGAAGCGCAAGCTATTAAGTGTTAAAGAAGGATGTTGCATTGTCAACTTAAGAGCATTATTTCAGCCAGGTCTAAATGTGTTAATGATTTTTTTTATAAAATAATGTTTGTACATGCTGTTATATATGGATGAATGAGTCTTGTTAGGGTTTATATACACAATCATTGTCTTAATATTTAATATCTGTCATGAGTAGTTGCTTCTTATCAACTCTGGATAGTTTTTTTCTCTTGGAGGTCATATTATGTTGCCACTATAACTTTGGCCTCTTGGTGATATATTCCAATATTTTTGGCAATGAGCTGTCTTGATCTATATAAGATCACTATTTACTATATTTCATGTTATTTAGTGCTACTCATTTTGAACATTTTTATTTTTTTTTTGGATGACTTGCATACTTCTTTTCCTTTTGGAATGACACTTGGAGATACATTTGAACTACAATGTTAATGTTGCACATTTCCTATTAGCTGTTGCTGTTTAACGTGGGATTCCTAAATGTTTTAAATATTGTCTTGTTAATAGTATCACAGCATGACAAAGCCAAAGAGAAAACCTGGCTGTATTGTGAGACAGAGGTGAAGTGCCTGAAGTACAATAAATGCTTTTTATATTTACAAGCTTGGTGCTGGAGTTTCTTTGTGCGCACAGTCTATGAGATTTCTGCACACTATTCCTGTCATTAGCAGGCAATAGGTTCATAGGCCCTTACTGGGCTAATGATCTGAGAGGATCTTAAGAAGCCTAGCCTTGCATTTCTATGGTAGTTTTTAGCCCTTATATTTTGCAGCCAAATAACCCAGAGATGGGTGAAATAATATGTTGGGATATTTACATTTCCTCTATCCATGATGGTCAGGGGTGCTAAACTGGGGGTGAATTTGCAGTTTCTCATCCATTTGTCTAAATTACATTTCAATTAAGTGATTTTTTGGCATGGGAGATGGTTCCATAGAAGTGGTATTCTCTGTGATACAAACCTGTTCTCCAGTGCTTTCAATTTATTTTGCAGAAGAGACTGAAATCCCTTGAATAGATATTTATGATACCATTGGACTTGGGAATGTGTAATAGGTCTGAAAAAATATGGACTGTTAAAGCTCTATATGTGAGACAGAGGTTGGCTCTCAGTAGCCTGTATGATACTGAGAAGAAAGACAAGGATTTGAGCCTTTCTGAATATTTTTTACAAATTAGGGCTTTGAGTTTTTTTTTAGTGAGAAAGCATTGTGGACATCCCAGTTATGACAAATGTTTGGAATGGTACATTTTGAAAGTCACATTTTGCTCAGTGATCTGCCTAATGAGTGCCAAACAGAGTGGAATAATAACATCCCTGGATCTGGATGGAATGATGAATGAAGGACTTCCTTACAATAGTGGATACATAGTGATTAAAGGACAGTTAATTTTCAACAGAGGTCCCAGATCCCTAACTACACTATCACTTTTCAAGGGGTGCTTTGTCAATATGATAGTTACAAGGGGAGTCAAGCTTGCCAAATTATACAGTTATATACTTCTTTGTTCATTTTAGTTTGTGGTTTTGACTCCATCTATTTGTTCAGAACAGGTTCTCTTGGAGTATCTTGTTTTTTTCTGCGGAGATTATGATACCAAATTGGTAATCCACAAATTACCTTTTACCTCCAGAAAGTAAATGCCAAAGAGGGGTGCCACAAGGACTGACCCCTGAGGTAAACTGTTAATGGTAGGTAGAGTTACCCTTTTATTTGAGAACCAATTTGCTATCTAGCTTACATTTAACTGAGAGAGTTTACCTACATTGCTTGAGAGTGGGATGGAATTAAATGCTTATCTGATATATATATATATATATATATATATATATATATATATATATATATATATATATATACAGAGATAGAGATAGAGAGAGAGCACTATTATGCCCTCATCCACTGCTTCGGTAACTTAAGTAGGCAGGACTTTAACAAATCTGAAATATGTTGGGTCAACAAGTCTAAACTATGTTGGGCCAAGACTCTGTAGGTTACTTGTATCCTTATTTATTAATTCCATAATGATCCTTTCCATAGTCTTACAGATGAGACTGGTCATATGGGTCTATAATTACTCATATCCATTGAAACCCCATTTTTGTAGAAGGGAGTAACCATTTTGTCCTCCATTTATCTGGATCACAGCCCATTTTTAAGGCTGACATTGAAAAGCTTTTTATATATTTAAGAAAGATCTGTCATGCAGTGAATGGTAAATGTCAGACGGCAGTCTTCCTAGTCCCAATTCCCTATTTCTGGAATGTTTTGATATGCCTCAACTCCTCTGTAAGACTGCAGCTGAGTAAGCTGATTTTTCACCATTTTGAGTTTTTCTCTTTTTCTCAATGGTTGTGCAATGGGGACTGACAATTATAGATGAATCAAGAGGCTGAAAACAGCAGCACTGTGTATTCATACAATTGGAACATAATTGATTGATAGTCCCTAGGGGAAAAAAAACATGCTGATCAGCACATTTGGAATTATGCCAGAAGAACATCAGATGTCAGTTAACATCAGATGTCAGTTTCTGTGCTCTGAAGAATAGCTTATGGTTACCCCTTATTCCTGTTAAACCCAATTATAAAGTAGAAATGCACAGAAAAACATCTTTCTTTCTCTCCCAGTATTAGGGGCTAAGCCCTTTACTTTATTCCTAACCCATATCTCTACTAGTGCAAATTTGCACACTGATTTCTAGTTTTACTATGACTTTGTTAGTTCTTTGCACAGATATTTATATATCTTCATATTCTGTGAAAGAGTTCTCAGTCCAGTGTCTGCAGTTTTATTTTAATGTAGTTGTCTTCAGCCTTAACAGCCATAGAGAGTTGCACATAACTCAAAACCTCTTAGTGCAAGCAGTCTGGGCAAAGTCAAAAAGAATGAAGGGGCATAGGCCAAAAATCAGGGATGGATTTTAAATATTGCTCTTATAAACTTAGAAAGTTGTTAGAATTAAATGTTTTGCATTAAGATGCATTTTATGACGGTCATTAAGTCTGAAACTCAATTGTCTGTCATTATTTAGTAACTTCATTCCTCAATAATTTGTCAGAAACCACAAATTTTATAACAGACTAAAAATAGGCAAATAATCTGGACAGTTTGTATAAATCTGCACAGCTGAAAGTTGACTTGCACTCCCTTGTATCTTCATACAGTTTACTGATCAACCTAGTCCTTTTCAGGCAAAGTCAAGTAATAAAATGTTTGTATTTAAAAATTATAGGGGGAATTTAATAAAGCCTACATGGACTTATTTGCCATGTAGGCATAGTGGCACGGTGCTTACATGGAAGTAAGCAGATGTGCGATCCAGTAAACACAGCTGAGGGGCATGTATGAGTGTGCAAACACGAAAGTGTTCATGGCATGCAAATCACCTCATAAGCAGGTGAAATGCATGCAAATGAGGCTGGTAGAGTGATCTAGTAAGCAGATAGGCAGTCATGGAGACCCCAGGTTGGTGCCCGTAATGTACATGGAAAAATTCCGTGTACAGGATGCAAAAATGACACCAGGAGCTGTATAAATGTACTGACAGTGGTAGAAATAGCATAGGGGACACAGATATGTGCACAACTAATCACTGTATGTCCAAACCCGTATGAAAAATAATGTAAAATATTTTTTTTAATACCCTGGGTATGTTTGCGCAGCATGCTGTGTGCACAAACATGCCATTATGGAAAGAAAATATAAAAATATTGTAAAAAACAGAATTTGTGAGTATATAACAGTAATGCATTATAGGATCCTGCATGGAGTATGTGCAATGGTAGACTGCTGTGGTTGCTAACAAGGCAGGGACTGAAACCATATAGTTTCCAGGTACTGTGCACAGATCTGTATGCAAATGACCTGGGGTTACTGAGTAGCACAAATAGGTATCTGTGCCTGCAGATCCTATCCATGTAGGCACGGAACCATGTTGATATCCACAGAAGAGGTAGCTGACATCAAAAGTAATGTACATGGAAAAATTCTGTGTACAGGATGCAAAAATGACACCAGGAGCTGTAAAAATGTACTGACAGTGGTAGAAATAGCATAGGGGACACAAATATGTGCACAACTAATCACTGTATGTCCAAACCCGTATGAAAAATAACGTAAAACAATTTTTTTAATACCCTGGGTATGTTTGCGCAGCATGCTGTGTGCACAAACATGCCATTATGGAAAGAAAATATAAAAATATTGTAAAAAACAGAATTTGTGAGTATATAACAGTAATGCATTATAGGACCCTGTATGGATTATGTGCAATGGTAGACTGCTGTGGTTGCTAACAAGGCAGGGACTGAAACCATATAGTTTCCAGGTACTGTGCACAGATCTGTATGCAAATGACCTGGGGTTACTGAGTAGCACAAATAGGTATCTGTGCCTGCAGATCCTATCCATGTAGGCACAGAACCATGTTGATATCCACAGAAGAGGTAGCTGACATCAAAAGGGGGTATGTCCACAAACTTTTATGCTCATTGGAGCTCAGCAGCACCTGTTTGCACACCGCACTGCTGAGCTTAGCAGGGAGGCATGCACACTGACTGCTAAGCTGTGTTTACCTCTGAGGACCTTGTTTCATCATGTTTGCACATGTTTGCATGGCATGCTGCCTTGCTGAGCATGAACTTGCATGGGGGTGTGTCTACTGACTGCTAAGCTTTGTTTATCTTTGTGGTGTGAGGTGGCACCGTGCACTGCAGTACTCAGCAAGGAAGGCTGTCACAAAAAAAAAAAATTGGCCGAGAAAGCCAATGATATGTTTATTACTGATGCACCCTGTTTCCCTTAAACTAGGGTCATTAAACCCATTAATGATGTACTTCACAGGTAGAATGCATTATAGATAGCCAAACACACATGCTACACCTACAGCAGAGCACTATAAAGGTTGCATACACCCTAAAATCATATTTTTCCACCATACTGTACACCATTGGAGTACAGACTTGGGTATTTTAACTGAGAGAATGCTAAGGGCTGCTGCAGGTCTGGTACATATGTATGTGCTAGATGCTGAGGTCAATGCAGCTGCTGCTGCTGTTGATCATAGACCTAAACTGAGAAGGACAAGGGTATTCAGGCCCAGGGTAACCTACTAGGAGCTACATGAGCTGGAGATTGTAGAGTGCTACAGGGTGGACAAGGACATACTACAACAACTGACTGAGCTCCGCTGAGCTCGACTCAGACCAAGAGCCAACAGAGGGGAACCCATCCCAGTGGAAAGAAAGGAATTTGTAGCCCTTAGGATACTAGCTACAGGTGCTTTCCACAGACCAACTAAGGACATGATGGGGTTCTCACAGACATCAACTTCCAGGGTACTCCAGTTGCTGGATGCCATGCTACCACATGCCAGTGAGCAGATTTATTTTCCCCACACCCCTGAGAGGGCCAGCAGTATGCAAATCTTCTACCATGTAGCACACTACCCTGAAGTACTGGGTGCCATAGATTGCACTCATATACACATCAAGGCACTACCCGGTGAAGAGGGTAGAATCTATGTCAACTGCAAGGGGTAACACTCCAAGTGCCAGGTTGTGTGCAATGCCCAGGGTATTATCATGAATGTGTGTGCTGGCAGCTCTGGCAGTTATCATGACTGGCACACATCACAGCTGTACCAGATGTTTTCTAGGGGGACATCCAACATGGCCATTTACTCTGGGATGATGGCTATGCCCTGGAACTGTGGATAATAACATCCATTAGAAATGCACACCCACCCACTGAAGAATGTTATAATGAGGCACACACCCAAACTAGCAACATCATAGATCATGTGTTTGAGCCAATGAAGTCATGGTTCCTGTGCCTAAGTATATCTGGTGGAGCCCTGCAGTACTATCCGGCCACATGTGCACAGATGTTCACACTATGTTCCATGCTGCACAATGTGATTCTGTGGAAACACCTGCAGTAGGCTCAGTGAAGGGAAGGGATACACAGCCCCCCCACCAGTGCCTAGGTCACCACAGCCTTACCCACAGGGGAACTCGGAGGAGGAAGCCCCTGAGGCTGTTCCTGTAGGCAGATGTAGGTGTGCCCAATATGCCCTGGCCTTGGGCAAGAGACAACACATATCACATGGACTGACAACCTTGGGCCCTAGGGGCTAACACCTTACTCTGACTTGCATGCATATTAGGAAAAATGATGCCAGCCAGACCACACAACCTGTACCTCACTATGTATTGGCTGTGGATGGTGTGCATCAGACAGAGTTACCCCTGAACTACAGGTCTGTCAACTGCTGCATTCACAAGGTAAGTCACTCTCCTGTACACCACTTGTAAGGGGTACTACAGTATAACATGTATGGACCTGCCGCATGCATGCAAGGGACTGTAGTGGGCTATATATAGTGTGTTACTGGGCTTACTTGCAGAGATCTATAGTGGGCTACTGGGCTACTTGTACAGATCTAACAGCTACTTGGGACAACAGGTACTCTTTTCACTAGTATGTTTTCTATAATATTCACTAGGTCACATGGCTGGAAACTCTATGATGTTATTCCAGGAAGATGCCAAACAGTGGCGTCACAGGACAGTTACATGACTGTCTATACCAGCAGAGCATAGACTGGTCATCCCCCACTCCAAACACAGCAGTGTTCCTGTACAACTGCTGTAAGAGTAAGTCTGCAATGATATACCAACAGACCAGACAATTCCTGTATGTTTTGATAGTGTGAGGAATGAAACCTCTCTGTCTGGGAGCTGGTGTGGCTCACTGGGCCAGGGATAGTAGCATGGGCAATGGTGCTGATGGTTTAAACCTGGCAGCATCCAACATCTTTTGCATGTCAGGTACTCATATAGTGGTATTCTTATAGACTGTCATAACCCCTCAATCCGTTACTGCTAGAAAGCTGGAAAAAGCCAGAGTGAATGGGAGCACAAATGGCCATGCCTACAGACAGACTTTATATATGCTCTGAGTAACCTAGCAAGTGGCTAAAATAACAGCAGGCTGCAACAGGTCAGATTAGGTGCAGGATGTAAAGGCCACCACTTAAATCTGTCAGTAGTTATAACAATTAAGTGTCCGTTGTTGACAGTATAGTACAAGAAAGCCACAAATGTATGAGGAACACAGCAGACATATGGGGCAAAATGCTGGACAGTCTGCAAAAACATGTACAGGGAGAAGTATGCAGACTGTCACCCTGTGTGTGGTGTTACATCATGTACCCCATTCACATCATAACTCTCAACCTCTTAGAGCAGGAAATCTGGCCAAAGCCATGAATAAAAGTGGGACCAAGGCCCACAAATAGGGACAGGTTTTAAATATTTGCTCCTACAAATGTAAAATGTCAATAGAATAACAGGTCATGCATTAGCACTAATCTCCTGATGTGTATGCAGTCTTAAACTTAAATGTCTGTCATTATTTATTGACTTCAATCTTCATTAATTTGCCACTAATGTGTCAGAAAACCACAATGTTATGTGTAATGGACCACACATATGAGGCAAACCTCTGGACAGTCTGTGAAGCTCTGTACAGTTGTGAGGTATGAGTCACATATTAAGGTCAGCAAACAGTCAGGGAATGTCTTGGACAGTATCAGGGGAACTGCAGTACTAACAAGTACAGCAGCCAATGGCCTGCAGCACACATAATCCCAGACTGGAGTACAGGTAGGTCTGGCCTGGAGTCACCTTGTAACTATTGACAATCACACTGGGCATGAGCCTACACTTAGCTAGCTTGAGCCCAAGTCTGTTGCCTCTACTGCCCAAAGACATGCTATTTGGAAATATGTCTGTACATACATACAGCTACATATACATATCTGTCTCTCTCTATCCACCTTACAATTAGTGTCTCTATCAGTATGTGGCACACACACACACACACACACACACATAATATATATATATATATATATATATATATATATATATATATATATATATATATATATATATATATATATAGTTATATATATATATATATATATATATATATATATATATATATATATATATATATATATATATATACATACACACACACACACACACACAGTTTCATTTCATAATCTCAAAATGCTGAAATCTTGAATTTCAGCCTTTTGAGACCATGAAGCTAAAACTTCAGAATGCCAAAAGTGCATAGGAGCGAATTTGAATATCTCAAATCTGTGCTTATGCATTTCCGGTAAGTTATGTGAAGTGTCTGTTGGGGTGGTGTTTGGAATGTCAGGTAAGTGAGTGTATGTGAGCATTTTTCTGACTTGTATGTGTGGATTAGTTTAGGGAGGTGTATGCTGAGATGTGAGTGTTGGATGTGTTGGTGTTTGTGTGTGTGCGAGGGAGTGTAGAATATCTGTGTGTGATTGTTTTCTTTTTTTCTGTTTGTGCGATCTCAGAGTTGGTATATATAAGTATGGGGGTGTGGGGTGCAGGGGGGCTTGCCCCCCTGCTTTTCTGTATTGTAGGTGTGTGCCTGTGTGGTGTTTTTGTGTGTTTATTTTTTGTGGTGCGGGTATTGTGATTTGTGTGTAATGTGTGCTGTATGTTCGGTGTTTTGGTTTCAGCTTTCTAAGTGTCGGTGTTGTGATGGTTTCAGCTTCATGGTCTCAAAATGCTGAAATTCGAGATTTCAGCATTTCGGGATTATGAAGTGAAACCATATATATATATATATATATATATATATATATATATATATATAAAAAATAACAATAGGTATATATAGCTGTATAAAGTAAAATGATACATAGACTACCCACATATATCTACATAACACATTTACATAATGTACACACACAACATTTAAGGAGACATCCCTGTTGTACACATTTATATAGATATGGGTGAGGATGTATGAATGTCCCCACATACCTCAGAATGCTGGGGTTATCTGCACTTCCACATCACAGCAGTTGTCCGATGGAACTAGACCAAGGCTGCAAAAGTATATAATCCACTCACCCACAGACCCATGTGCTTGTGGAATTTCACCATGTGGACAGACACAGGTATGTAGTTGGTGTAATGTACAATGGGTGCAATTCATGCCTTGGACAGGTCATATTGTCCCTGGCCACGTGTCCGCCTATCTAATCGCAAGCACCCACATATGACCAGACTGGTAATTGTACACACATAGCAAGGATATTATCAGGTATCCCACCCCTAGGCCACTAGATACAATAACAGTACCAAGCAGTAACACTCTGTAGACCACACATGCTGCCTAACACAAGGCCATTTTGCATATTCCACAAGTACTGTCCCAGCATCAACATATACAACAGACATAACCTGTGGTGCCTCTGATAAGTACTATGAACTATAGTGTTTAATACTAGATAGATAGGAGTTCTAATCTCACATCATCCAACTGTGTGTGTGTGTGTGTGTGTGTGTGTGTGTGTGTGTGTGTGTGTGTGTGTGTGTGTGTGTGTGTGTGTGTGTGTATCAATTTATCCCCTCACATCAATATGGACATGCCCATATGGGTTATCTTCATGTAATGTATGCATTTTATGTTCTTGTGACTGGGTGCTGGCCTCTAAATTGCCACCTATATAAGGCCTGCTGATGTCATCCACCTTAAGAGCACTGGCTGAGAATGCAATAACAAATGCACTCAGTGGAGCATGTGCTAAGTACTACAAGCTATAGTGTGTACTACTAGGTATATAGGGGTTGTAATCTCACATCATCCAAATTGTGTTTGTGTAAATATATCCCCATGCTCTTCAGCCAAGCCTATATGGGCTATCACTGTGCAATGGTTATGCATTTTATGCCCAGTGACTAGCTGCTGGCCTCAACAGTGGCCTCCTTTACAAGGCCTGCCTCAGCAGTGGACTGCATTACAAGGCCTGCTGATGTCATCCACCTTAAGAGTGCTGGCTGAAAGTGTAATATCAGATAAACAGGGTGGCACATACTATGAGTACTGCAAGCTGAAGTGGGTAATAATAGGTAGGTAGGGGTTCTATTCTCACATCATCCATCATGTGTGTGTATGCGTGAGTGTGTGTGTGTGTGCGTGAGTGTGTGTGTGTGTACATATATCCCCTTGTGGCGCTACAGACATGCCCATCTGGCTTATCTCTGTGCAATGGTTATTTATTTTAGGACCCTGTGACTAGCTGCTGGTCTCAAAATTGGCCTCCTGTACAAGGCCTGCTGATGTCATCCACATTAAGAGTGCTGGCTGACAGTTTGATATCAGATAAACTCCATGGTGCATGCAAGAAGTACTGCAAGCTATAGTGTGTACTCCTAGGTAGATAGGGGTTGTAATCTCACATCATCCAAAGTGTGTGTGTGTGTGTGTGTGTGTGTGTGTGTGTGTGTGTGTGTGTGTGTGTGTGTGTGTGTGTGTGTGTGTGTGTGTGTGTGTGTGTGTGTGTGTAAATATATCCCATGATCTTCATCCAAGCCCGTATGGGCAATCTCTGTGCAATGGTTATGCATTTTTATGCCCAGTGACTAGCTGTTGGCCTTAACAGTGGCCTCCATTACAAGGTCTGCTGATGTCATCCACTTTAAGAGTGCTGGCTGACAGTCTAATATTAGATAAACAGCGTGGCACATGCAATAAGTACTGCAAGCTATATTGCATAACAGTAGATAGGTAAGGATTCTAATCTCACATCATCCAAATTGCATGTGTGTCTGTGTGTACAAATATATCCCCATACAGCACTGCAGATAAGCCTGCATGGGCTACCTCTGTGCAGTGGTTATGCATTTTATGCCTGGTGGCTAGCTGCTGGCATCAGTAGTGGCCCCCATTTCAAGGACTGCTGATGTCATCCACTTTAAGAGCAGACCTTGTCACAGGGTATGAAAGCATGATGATGCTGACTGTCCCCATTGTCCCTGATACACTGTTCTAAACATGTGCTCCTAGGGAGCCATGCACATATACTAGCATACCTTGCTGATGTCATATTTCTGCTGAGCTGCCTTGCCATCCCGTGCTACTGTATTGACATCATGTGTCCATAGTTGAACCGCTCAGACTCCTGGAACACAAACATACACAAGTCTATGACACATGTCAGTCTGTAACACTACCACCAGTGTATCATCAGGCAACAAAGATTGATATGTACTCAAGACACATGCCAGCATACAGTACCTGTCATGGCCCACAACTGTCATGGCATAACACTACTGCACTACACAGACATATGCAAAGTAATATAGTCACCCAGTGCATCAGACACATTTGCAAGTCCCTGCATTGATGGCATGGATGATAGGGATGTGGCACAGGTATCATCAGATGCACAGGGTGTGGTGTGGGGGTGCCAGAGGCCTAGGCTGTGCCAAACAGTGGACAGCATGTGTGTTAGTCTGGAAGGGGTGCTGGTAAGATGGGCCATGGAGAGGTGCCGTGTGTGTCTATTGGTGACCTGCATGTGACAGTGGTGTTGGAGTGTGTGCATGCATGCAGTTAAGCCAGTGCTAGCCCTACACGTGTGTATGGTGGACAGCTGTGGACCATACATGGTAGAGTGGACAACTCACTCCCTCCAGCCACAAACACTGGAACTGGCTTTAACCAGGAGTAGCACAGGCATCACCATGCTCAAGGTCAAATGAGGTGCAAGTACCTGGCAGTGAATGCTGTCTGCTGGGCCTGTGTCCCCCACAGGACCACCCAGAACTACGTGCCCATGGCCTGCCAGATTGTGGTGTGGACAGCACACTTCCCTCAATAACGCTGGAGGTACTGACACTTTGAGATCATGAGTATGCATGGCCATGTGGACTCTCAGCAGATAGTGTTGCTGGCCTACCTCCACATGTCTGACACCCAAATCCAACCAGATGTTCCAGCACAGACAACATGCGGTCAAAGACAGGCACTGTCTCAGCCTACTACCTGTTCACTGCATGAGTGAAACATTCTAGGGCATCACTCATATGATGGAGGCAGTCACAGCTGTCAGACTGTGCTGCATCCATAACCCTAAGCATCTGTCTGGTGTTGTGTTCCGAATATGCCTGTGCCTCCATGACAGCCTGAAATATGTGCCAAGTGACCCGTAATGTGATATCTGCAACAGGAGGTGGATGGACAGCAGTCCTCCTTCAAGCATCCTTGTCAATCTGCCTGTGTGGGACTTTGCTAGCTGTCTGGCTATGGCCAGTGTCTACACTCGCTGATGCCATAGTTTTCACACTGTCCTGTACTATGTCAACACCCTCTGACTGTCCAATAACTGTGGCCTCTGGTGACTGGGAATGTGTGGGCATATTAACTGTGTGTGGGGACAATGGGGGCAGAAGAGGGATGTCAGTATCTGGGACAGATTCAGCTCCCGACAACCCCACCTGTGCCTCACTATGGCCACCATCATCATCAGAGTCTAATGAGACACTGACATCAGGTTGTGAAGGGAACAGATTTCAACCCCCCAGTTCACCTGTGAGAAACAAGACAAAAGCAGTACATTACCACCTGCACTATTTTGTATGGTAAGCCACGCAGACTCATACAGATGAGGATCCACAACTGCTTTACATGTCCCATATCTTCTCATCTCTGATCCCATGCACAACACACAAACTCACAACATACACAGACAATTCAGGCCCTGTATAACATGCACATCACCTACATCCAGTTCATGTTGCCAGTACAATACACCTGTGAGGTATGCAATATGACATTGTATGTGATAGAACTACACATAAAACCCAGTACACCTATCTTGAGAATGATATGCCAGTTGTGGTATCACTGCCTCAGGTATGTATCATCTCCCTGTTGTGTTTGAATGGACATCTTGGAGTAATTGTCTCATGTATAGCAGGCTGTGTAGTTGCCATAACTATAAGTGGAAACATGTTCATGTTTGTACAAATACACACCTGTCATTCCCAAGGCTATGCACTGTAATTAACTGCTCTGAAATGGAACATACAACTATTCTACTCTGGCTAAGCACAACAGTTGTGCATAAGGCAAAATGGCAGCCCTTAACTTTCATAGGGAATATATGATCTGTAAAACAACAGTATCACACTTGCCAGGTACAGGACCATGGACTCCAGCCACACCTGATGGACCTATGAAAAGGTGAGGGAGAGATATTGTTAGCAACACCAAATGTTGCAGTGTTACAAGGTAATATGTGTGTATAGCACCATGTACAGTAGCTAATGTGATACTGGCTATATTGCTGAAATTCTGGGTATGTGTGCACAACTGTGGGTAAAAGCCAACCCTCCCCAGTGCAGATGGACCTGACACTCATGTACTGGTCTTTAGAGCCTGCCACAATGACTGATGCAGTATTATACTGATAAACGCAGTAAGCTTACCTGGACGCTGTGGCACCCACCTCCAGGATGTATGGTGTGATGGATGCCTGGGAGCTGTTGGTTGATCCTAGGTTCACCAGAAATTCCTCTGTGGCCAAGAGTGATTGTTGTGTCACAGGCCCTCCACCAGTGGCAGCACAATTCCTGGCAACAGCAGCTGCCCTTTGGCATGCAACATTGACCATATCCGTGCCCCGGTGTTGGACCTGTTCATAGATTCTGTCCTGCTGGCCAATCTGATTAACAGGCCTCACAAGGTTTCCCCACAATGTTGCTCACTGTTCTTGATTGTGGCAACCCCTGGAAAGCAGGATGTGATGGAGTCTGAGGGCATCCTGTATAGCATCATTCTCTGCAGATGAAAATGGTGGATGTCTCCGTTGGTACATCGTTCCTGCAAGAAAACAAGACATGGACACATTACAGGACCAGATACATGGATGTCCACTATGTACAGACTCTAAACACCCATAATGGCCTTCACTATCCACTTCTCCCTCACATGTCATACCCCACAGTATGGAAACACACTATATGTGGTTATCACCAAGATAGTAGCAATACTAGGCAAAGTCCCTGTGTGCTATGACAAATTCTGCTGTATGTCTCTGCACCCATCACTGCAGCCTACTGCAATGTGTCCCCTACAGGCAAATTCCCACTAATATGTCATACGGCCACTGTTGGACAAGTAGCAGTGTTCTATTACAACAACTATATGGAGACAGTCCCACAACACCAGTATGCCACAATGACAGAAAGCAATGCAAACCTGCTGTAGTATATGTTCCCTGTAGGCATCATACCTCTCAACCATACAGATGTTTGCAGAATGTCAACATGTTTGCCTCAGATGTGGTTCTTTTTTCAGAAACTTGTGGATGTCTGACAAATGGTTGTCCAATCACTGATGGCTCCTGTCAGAAAATTAAAACAGAATCTAATTATCACACTTCAGAGCCCTCAGAAAACACTTATGCCACAGTAGTATCTGTTAGTCTATTCACATTCTTACATTGTATGGCCAAGATGTATACTCTGTCACTGAATTTGGGCCTTTGTCCCCCCATTACTTATGGCTTTGTACTGATTTTTTTACTGTAGGAGGTTGAGAGGTATGTTAGGCATAGCGAATATCCTTGAAACAGGGACTTAGCCAGAGTACATCTGGGACATTCAAGGACACTTTTACAATGTTAGTACTATTTATGTGTGACACTGACAGACTGAGAGGAGGTGAATTACAGTACATCATTTGATGTCACCAGAGTGTACACCCTCACTTATTGTCACTATGTCTTATGTGTAATCCACTATCTTTACTACTATTGTAGGAGGGATTGACAGGAACAGAGCAGAGATGTGATTCAAAGCAGGGACAGTTGAGAAGCATGCCTGTAGGTGTTAGACAGCAGAGTATCACTGACATATCAATATCATAGATCTAATACAATCTAATACAAGCCTACTGTTTTAATCCCTATTCCCCATAACTCCATCGTCCCATCTGCATCCTGTTGTATGGGGAAATCTAGTACATACCTGATTGAGTGATGTATCATTTTTTGAAGCATTCCTCTGCGAATGCTTTGCACATATGCTGTCTCTGTGAGTAAAACCACATACAGACCTGTTCCCCATAAGCAGTTTCATGCCTTTTGTAAGTAATGCTCATTAACAGGTAATTACATCTGCACCATTCTGTGGCTCAGATTTGCTAAATGCATTAGCCAATGACATGGCAACACAGTGCAATATATAAGGCCTTTGTGTAGGCCTTTACCCCTTTCTTAGCTTTTGAGATGGAGATTACTGAGGTGTGGAGATTACAGCATCTCAGAGGGTAAGTAGAAATGGGTCTATATTATATTCTCGAAAGCCGACAATGTAGAATCTGACACTGTCGACACGAGAATATTGAACGCTCAGAATCTCAAGCGTGTAAATGGAAATCTCTGTAAGGGGAGATTTCCATTTACTGCAATATAGTGTGGTCTTGGCGTTAGTATATTTAAGTAGCGGGGGGTGTGGGGGTGCAGGGGGGCTTGCCCCCCCTGCTTAAACCCGATAGGGTACTTTTTTCTTTTGTCTTTTTATAAGGTTGACTTTTGAAGACATCAACCATATGGTGTCGACCATATGCTGTTCGATGTTTTCAACCATCGATCTTATAATATAGACCCGTACAAATACTGTTCAGTGTAGAGATGTATGAAGTATGACCACAGTTTTCCGTCATATGTTTGGTCTGTGTCCCATGACAGTGTGCTCATGTGTCCATTCGATGGCAATCATTGTGGGCTGAGGTCAGTAAGGGGAGAGAGACATGTGAGTGTCACAGTGCATACCCATCAGAATATGGATGCTAATGCGATAGCTGCTATTCTATCAACTGACTATCTTTATAGGGGCAAACTGTGAAACATGTCCTTATCTCTGGGCCTTTACCCCCCCTTTATGTATGGTTGTGTCCAGATCCCTTGTTTTAGGGGGTTGGGAGGTATGCTCAGTCTGCAGCAGCTACCTTAAAATACAGCTGTATATGCTTCAGGCTGCAACTGCTGCTGCAGCCTAGGACACATAGGGGGGAGTGTGATCACTTTGAAGGACAGCAAGCTGTATGTGTAAGTGTAACAGCAGTGTCAACCCTGTCGTTACAGTAGAACCAGGGTAAGGGTAGCCTTTATAGTCCAATCAAGGCATGTGCTTAAGGTATATCTGTTATGCACCAGATACATGGATACAGGAACACAAACTACTAAATAATAAACCAGCAGCACGATAGCAAGCCAACAGACCACGCTGGAGTAATCAGTAAAAAATATTTAATGGTAAGCGCTTTCGGCTGAGACACCAGCCTTCATCAGACAAATTTACAAAGACAAGAAATCATTATATAGCTGCGCTATTGCTCCAATAATCCAATTAAACAATTAATTAAAACAATTAATGAATCCTAAAACCTAAAAATGCATTGTAGCTATACACATCTTTATGTTATTATGTTTGAGCATAAAGAAACTGAATATATTAATTAAAAACAAAATAAAATAATTGTATAATTATATAAGCATGCTGCTATGCCTATCTATTATAAGCCTTTAGCTTTAAAATACTTGTGATAGATGTTGAATCATTAAGGCCAGGGAATTGTGCGGCATTTAACAAAACTTGTCACCAATATTCCTTGGATTCCAATATTGTTTTCCAGGGACCTTTTCTATTAGATGGTAATACTTGTTCTAATATAATGAAAAGGAAATTATGTGTGGGATTGTCCACTAAATCTCTATACAATGCATTGTTATGAGATTTTTTATTTATCTCATAAACATGCTCATATATGCATTTTCTTAACTTACGTTCTGTTTTGCCTATATAATAGGCAGCACGATATGAGCAGATCGCTGCATACACCACACCAGATGTGTTACAATTATATTTGCCTTTTACATTAATCTGGATGCCTTTAATGAAAATGTGCTTGCCTTCTAGTATATAGGCACATTGACTGCGCAGATTACATTTTCTCATTATGCCATTTGTTGTATATCTTGTGTTAGAGCATGCGTTACACCAATCTTTTAGATTACGGTCCCTTCTAAAAATAAAGGAAGGTTGCATGCCCAAAATTTCAGCTAAATATGTGTCACCCTTTATAAATGTCCAATTTTTATTTATTAGACTCTTTATGTCCCCAGAGTCTTGTGTATATGTGGAGATGAAAGCTGCATTACCAAAAATATTTGTGTTATTATTATCATAATTGGAATGTGAATTCATTACACCAGTCATTGTTGTCGCATGTGGACATTCTTCAACACTAACCACCTGTGTACCAGTCGTATTGTTGTTTCCTAATAATGGTATATAAAAACCCACGATTCTCTTATGTAATACCTCAAGAAAAATATTATTAACAAACTGTGTCGGATAGTCTCTATTTAAAAACATATTCATTATATAATGGCATTCATTCACAAAATCATCAAATTCTGATACCATTCGAGCTGCATGGACCATTTGCCCTTTGATAACTGCCTTTTTGACATGCTGAGGATGGTTACTAGCAAAATGCAAAAATTTGTTTGAATAAGTTTTCTTCCTACAAATATTGGCCTTAATATTACCTTGTATGGAATTTTTCGATAGTAAAACATCTAAATAAGGAGTACTATCTAAGCCAATATTATGGGTAAATGTCAAAAAATCAATAGATCCATTAATATATTGCATAAAATCAGCAATAATTTCTATAGGTCCATGCCAAATGAAAAAAAGATCATCCAAAAAACGACAGTACATATCTATATATTGCATAAACTGTTATTGAAAAATATATTTTAATTCCCACACGGCCATAATAACATTAGCATACAATGTGCCCACTGGGGAGCCCATTGCTACTCCCTTGATTTGTTTAAAATAACAGCCATCATGGTATAAAAAATTATTTGTCAATACCAATTCTAATAAATGTGACAATGTATTTATCTCATCTTGCAGTATGGGAACAAAATCTGTGAAAAAATCAGTGAACCATGTCAACCCTATGTCATGGGGTATGCATGTAAAAAGATCTTTTACGTCCACCGTGATAAATGTGATATTGTCAACATTATGCATATATAAACTATTTACTTTAGTGAGAAAATCCCAAGAATCACGGCAGATGTGATGTAATTCTGTCATTTTGTGTTTCAACTGAATATCTATATACTTGGCTATAAAGTATGTTTTTGCCACCTGCGTCAGTTATGGGGCGTAATGGTGGATTTTGTAAATCTTTATGAATTTTTGGTGCTCCGAAAATAATAGATATGCAAGAATATTGTACATGCATATAAGCAAAAGCCTCCTTAGTTATTTGTCCCTGTAATAACATGTCTTACATATAATAGTTGATCCTAGCACTGGAAATATTAACTTCATTTAAAGAGGCTTCAATATATGCATCATCATATAAGATATGTAATAACAACTGATTATAATCCATACCATTCATTATAACCAATCCGCCCCCTTTGTCTGGTTGCATAATTTGCAAGTCCCCTTTAAGTTTAAGCTCATTCAAAACATCATGTTGTTCTTATGTGAAATTTCGGCATGCATATTTCACTTTCCGTTGCTGCAAGTGATGCCTGAAATCAAGTTCACAAATTTCCTCAAAAAGTTTTATTTTCGGATGCAAAGGGGGATTGAAGGAGCTAGGAATATGCATTAAATTGTTCAGCACGCTAGGGCTTGATGATGTATAAGAGCCAGATTCAGCTTCCTAGTATATAATTTTAGTTCAGTAACTAAATACGTAACTCTCACTCTTCTTTCAGGTATGAAAGTAAGCCCTTTACTAAAAATATTTGCGTGCTAAATGACTATATCAACATGACTATAATTATAAATCTTAAAGTCTCCTGTTGAATTTGTAACAAGTTGGTAATTGTTAGTGGGAGTTTGCTCACCTTGTAATTCTAATTGTAATTGTTCTGTGAGCCCGTTCTCTGTCTTCTCCATGTCCGTATTGAATTGTCCCTCATATTGTATGTTTCCTTGTTCCGAAGTCATTCCGACCTGCGGAGATTTGCTTCCTCTAAAGGGAATTGCTGTATGTTATTACCGTTTGTTTCATTTTGATCCTGCACGCCATTATTGACCACAGGTAGGGATGCCGCTTCTGCTTGATCATTACGCCATTGCCCACATGATGGTTTAGGATAGGCTAATCCCTTCGAGTAGTCCAACTTCTCTTTGTGTAATTTACGGGTTTTCCTTTCCGTAATTAACTTACTATGATTGTCAACCTGTGTGAAAACTTCCAAATATTGTTGCTGGCAAGCTGCATATGCTGCCTGCTGTTTTATTTTGTTGTCGAGTGCTTCAATTTCATTATTAAGTTCATTCATTTTAAAACCATTGTGTTTTACCAATATTTCCAAAAGTTCACACCCTTGCCGATCAAAAAGCTGCAAAATTCCTTGTGCAGGGCACTATTTTCTTTTAAACCTGTTGGAATTTCCAATACCGTAAACCTTTTGGAACTTGTTGTCTTTTGATGCACTCTTTGAAATAAACATTTTCATGTACCAACTTGCGATAGTGCAAAACCAGATCATGGAATTCATCAATCATTGTGGAAAAGTTAGGTATGAGTGTGGAATTCTCCATAGTATTATACTGCACTCGACTGAGCCATTGTTGTAATTGCAAATCACTACTACCAGGTGCAGCACTATGAATATTATCATGTTGTTGTACTTGTTGCTGCCCCAGTGGGATACTGTCCACACTGTCAACACTATCAATTCTGTTGTTTCTAAAATCAGGTAATGGAGCACTACGCATATTATTGTTGTCAGACAATTGCTGTATAAATTGAGTCAAGTTCATTACCGAATGCTGAAGTGTGTCAAATTCAGCTCTGGTAACCACCGGTACCGCATCTTGCCAACTGCCAGAAGCCATAACGAACCAGATAAAGTAACACAAACTACTAAATAATAAACCAGCCACACGATAGCAAGCCAACGGACCTCACCGGAGTAATCAGTAAAAAATATTTAATGGTAAGCGCTTTCGGCTGAGACACCAGCCTTCATCAGACAAATTTACAAAGACAAGAAATCATTATATAGCTGTGCTATTGCTCCAATAATCCAATTAAACAATTAATTAAAACAATTAATGAGTCCTAAAACCTAAAAATGCATTGTAGCTATACACATCTTTATGTTATTATGTTTGGACATAAAACAAACTGAATATATTAATTAAAAACAAAATAAAATAATTGTATAATTATATAAGCATGCTGCTATGCCTATCTATTATAAGCCTTTAGCTTTAAAATACTTGTGATAGATGTTGAATCATTAAGGCCGGGGAATTGTGTGGCATTTAACAAAACTTGCCACCAATATTCCTTGGATTCCAATATTGTTTTCCAGGGACCTTTTCTAGGAGATGGTAATGCTTGTTCTAATATAATGAAAAAGAAATTATGTGTGGGATTGTCCACTAAATGTCTATACAATGCATTGTTATGAGATTTATTATTTATCTCATAAACATGCTCATATATGTGTTGTCTTAACTTATGTTCTGTTTTGCCTATATAATAGGCAGCACAATATGAGCAGATCGCTGCATACACCACACCAGATGTGCCACAATTATATTTGACTTTTACATTAATATGGATGCCTTTAATGAAAATGTGCTCACCTTCTAGTATATAGGCACATTGACTGCACATATTACATTTTCTAATTATGCTATTTGTTGTATATCTTGTGTTAGAGCATGCGTTACACCAATCTTTTAGATTACGGTCCCTTCTAAAAATAAAGGAAGGTTGCATGCCCAAAATTTCAGCTAAATATGTGTCACCCTTTATAAATGTCCAATTTTTATTTATTAGACTCTTTATGTCCCCAGAGTCTTGTGTATATGTGGTGATGAAAGCTGTATTACCAAAAATATGTGTGTTATTGTTATCATAATTGGAATGTGAATTAATTACTCCAGCCATTGTTGTCGCATGTGGACATTCTTCAACACCAACCACCTGTGTACCAGTCGTATTGTCGTTTCCTAATAATGGTATATAAAAACCCGTGATTCTCTTATGCAATACCTCAAGAAAAATATTATTAACAAACTGTGTCGGATAGTCTCTTTTTAAAAACATATTCATTATATAATGGCATTCATTCACAAAATCATCAAATTCTGATACCATTCGAGCTGCACAGACCATTTGCCCTTTAATAACTGCCTTTTTGACATGCTGAGGATGGTTACTAGTAAAATGCAAACATTTGTTTGAATAAGTTTTCTTCCTATGAATTTTGGCCTTAATATTACCTTGTATGGAATTTTTCGATAGTAAAACATCTAAATAAGGAATACTATCTATGCCAATATCATGGGTAAATGTCAAAAAATCAGTAGATCCATTAATATATTGCATAAAATCAGCAATAATTTCTATAGGTCCATGCCAAATGAAAAATGGAATCTGACATTGTTGACATGAGAATATCGAACGCTCAGAATCTCGAGCGTGTAAATGGAAATCTCTGTAAGGGGAGATTTCCATTTACTGCAATATAGTGCGGTCTCGGAGTTGGTATATTTAAGTAGCGGGGGGTGTGGGGGTGCAGGGGAGCTTGCCCCCCCCTGCATTAACCCATTAGGGTACTTTTTTCTTTTGTCTTTTTATAAGGTCGATTTTTGAAGACATCAACCATATGGTGTCGACCATATGCTGTTCGATGTTTTCAGCCATCGATCTTATAATATAGACCCGTACAAATACTGTTCACTGTAGAGATGTATGAAGTATGACCACAGTTTTCCATCAATTGTTTGGTCTGTGTCCCATGACAGTGTGCTCATGTGTCCATTCAATGGCAATCATTGTGGGCTGAGGTCAATAAGGGGAGAGAGACATGTGAGTGTCACACTGCATACCTATCAGAATATGCATGCTAATGCAATAGCTGCTATTTTATCAACTGACTATCTTTATAGGGGAAGACTGTGAAACATGTCCCTATCTCTGGGCCTTTGCCCCCCCTTTATGTATGGTTGTGTCCAGATCCCTTGTTATAGGGGGTTGGGAGGTATGGTCAGTCTGCAGCAGTTACCTTAAAATGCAGCTGTATATGCTTCAGGCTGCAACTGCTGCTGCAGCCTAGGACACATAGGGGGGAGTGTGATCACTTTGGAGGACAGCAAGCTGTACATGTAAGTGTAACAGCAGCATAAACCCTGTCGTTACAGCAGAGCCAGGGTAAGGGTACCCTTTATAGTCCAATCGAGGCATGTGCTAAAGGTATATCTGTTATGCAACAGTGCCAATAGCAGAGTAATAGGCGACATACAGTTAGGCTATATGAATATGTGCAGTGTGCCTCTACCTGCAGCCTTTGACTTGCAAGACTAGGTAGCAGATAATTCAGTTATGCATAGGCAGTAATGCACTACCCTAAGGGGATTAAAATTGCATGAATCTGTCATTACTTGCTGTCTTCACAACAATATAATTGAAGTGCAACACACTGGATTCGAACGCAGAACTGTGTGTGTGGCAAAATTCACTGTGTGTGGCAACATTCACTGTATGCAATACATTTAACAGACTATGCTACTGAGTCAATGCTGGACCAGGTGCATTTACCAGATATATGTGCAGACATACAGGCTGTGATACACATCTGCATCCAACAGTATGTGCATGGCTTTCAAAGGCACTTGTTCTGCAGCAGGGTCCCAGTTGAACATATGTACTGTGCCATTGATGCTTTAGCAGGTGTGTTTACAGATGTTGCAGATAAAAGGGAACATTTACCTGCTATCCCAGGCCTCACATACTACCATTATTATTTATTTGGATGTCTACTGGTGTATTTTTGCATCAGAGTCCCAGGTACACTCCCATTTTTCCCATTAGGTTTAATTTTAGTTTGTCAGTGGCAATCAGTATATTTTGCTGGAAACACCTGTTTTAATTAAGGTCTGTGTGATGTAGTGGGTTAGTGCAGTATGCTTTATTTGATATGGGCCCCAGTTCAAAATGTGGCAGGGGTAATTATTTTGTACATGTGCCTAACACTGTGAGAAACACATAGGATCATTAAGGCACATTAAAGCTCATTTAAGTCGATTTGTGTGGTGCAGCATGATGCACCCCATCACGGCACTTTGCTTAGCTCTGAGCAAGCCATGCTAAAAATTTAAAAAGAAAAAGAGGGTTATAGGACAGTGGTGAAATGGGGCAAGAAAGGGGAAAAACATAGTGAAAGGCAGGTAGGGATGTGCAGGACAGGTATAGGAAAGAACCATAGCTTTTCATTTCTGGTTTAACAGCAGCTGTGCATTTTGACAGATTTTGTGGATGAATTTGGACTGTCAAACCTTAGCGACAGGGGTGAGGACAACATAAATGTATTGTGAAGCCAATTGGACCAAATTAGTTGTGCTCAGTGGAAACATGTGTGAAATGGAGAGCTATGTATGGGGCAATATTTTTTGAGGGACAAGTGCCCTTTTTTTTATTTTTTAAGGAGAGAGTGGAATGCTGGGAAGGGGTATAGGTACATGTGGGGAGATAAGTTGGGTAGGAGAGAATGCAATTGCAGAAAGACAAGACAGCAGACAGGTGCAGTGCGTGAAACATGAAGGGGCAAAACACCTTGGATGGGGAGGGTGTTGTGGAATCCAAGGTGCATGTACCTCCAGACAACAGCAGCATGACTAAGGTCCCCACCCATGGGCAGTTGACACAGCTCCTTTACTGTCCTGAAGGTGGCTGTGCTGGAGGCTGAGTGCCAGGGCCACTGGCCCCACCAGGTTGTCCAGTCTGCCATCAATCTGGCACAGGTGACATTCATAGCTCCTATGAACAATCCTGCCCACCATGGCCAGTAGTTGATCTTGGGTGACTACCGCCCCTCTGTCAGCACTCCCATGGGGGGATGGGCCCCATCCCCTGAGACAGTTCCACCTGAGGATGGCACAGGGCCAATGAAGGGGGCACCACCAGCTTGGGTCCCACAGGTGCTAGGACCCAGTGCCATGGCCAGTTGAGGTAGGGTAGGTAGTTCACCAGGAACCGGCCAACCCTGATGTGATGTGGTGATGGAGGTATAGCAATAAGTATAGGTCAGTTATGAACAAAAACATTGTTAGTAATAACAGCATGCCAGAATATTGGAAATAACCCATTACATTTCAATGCATATTATGTGAAACACGACAATAAATAAGAGAGCAATCAGTATATTAACAGCATGCCAGTAACAGTTACAGCATAAGGCCAACCGAATAGGTAATTCAACAAGATATGTTAACATTTGAATGCATATGATATTAAAACACATGCCCCAAAATACAGTTTAATTTAACAACATATGTTAATAGTAAATCATAACCAAAAATAACAATAATAAATATATGAAGAAAAGGGGTGAGGAGAGAGAGAAATACAGTCCATTAATACCATTATAGGCTCTATAGTTAACAGTACTGCTATCTACTCTACAGGTCTGTCTTTCTTTATGTGTAAAAGTGCCCTATAGCTGCTGTAGCATGTACATACCTATCAAGCTATCCACATGGGACAGTACGGACCAAGCACTAACAACTGCAGGTACACAACTACGCAGAACACTTGCACATCAACTGGACCTATATAACTACTAAGATGTACTGTTGGCTGATGTAGTGATTCTTTGCTGTTTGCATATTCATGTTGATGATAAATCTGCAGCAGTGGGATTATGCACTAGTAATTACATTACGTGACAGTGTGACACTTGAGAGACACGTATGTGTACAGTAAAGAGAGTAACCGACTAACATGCCTTGCTTGGCAGGCATGGGGATAGAACCCCATAGCAGTGACTGCAGAGGATATCTGCATTGACTGTATTAATTGACTGCAGCAACCTTTAACAGACACTCCAGGCATACAGTCATACCAAAGATTACACATTTTGTTTTATTTGTTTTATTTTGTTATGGTTATACTTATTTTCTTTATTTATGCTGTATTTTCACATTCCTAGTAATACACTCTGTGACATCTAAATACACAATTATTTACTCATAATATGGGGTGCCTCACCCATTTACCTGTAGTTCCTGTGGAGAGAATATCTGTTAACTTTATGTGACTGATGCTGTAATATTTAGTGCTACATAGCACTGGATTCAAACCCTGGTCTGTGTGTGGCAAAATGTGCTTTATACAGAGCAGTTAGCAAACTGAGATACTGAGTCACTGCTGATTACTGATTGACTGATATTTGCCTAGAGCTCACCTGGCACCACAGTATGACCTGGTAATATCAGTTTTATACTAGACTGCAGTGACAGTTGAACGCACATGCATGAAATTCAAGCATGGCAGAGATAGTAGGTAATCCATACATTACTACATAGAATGCAGGTGTACACAATATATTGCTAGTCTGTTGAAATGTCTGTGAAGTCAACAAACAATATCTGATTATGAGTTATTATTTGCAGTCTACAATTATTACACTATTATACCTGACTGCAGCACTGTACCTGACAGCCTGAATGCATATAGTTGACATGCAATGGTGAAAACTAGACAATCTTGATGTACACAATTTACCTTGGTGGTATTGCTCTTGGTTCATATGTAGTTGCAGAACAGTTGTCATAATTCATTTCTTACAAAACAGCACTGAATCTACACTTACTGCACAACAGAGTTTATTAGATATACCTTCATGCAGGTACTGATATTATGTTGTGTTTTTATTGCAGAACAGTTGTCATAAGTGATTTCTTGCAAAACAGACCTAATTCTACACTTATTGCACAACACACTTTATTAGGGATACCTTCATGCAGTTACTGGTATAGTTTTGAGTATTTTATTGCACAGCAGTTGTCATTATGCAGGTGTTGCAATACAGTTGTAAGTCCACAGTTACTGCACTACAAACTTTATTGCATATACTTTACTACGGTTAATTCTTTGCTTTTCCCTGCTTATGGCACTACAGTTGGCAGTATGCACTTAATGCAGTACAGCTGTAAGTCCAAATTCATTGCAATAGACTCCTTACTGTATATTCCTAATCAAAGTTAATACTTTACTCTTTCTTGCTTATTTGACTATAGATAGCAAACTATGTCTATACTTACCACACTCATGGCACAACCTGACCAAGCACCCAGCATGTGCCCTGAAGTTGTAAACCCTCTCCTCTGCAGCTGTTGGGAGGGAAGAACACCATTATGCATACGAGTTTAGCAGACATTCAGATTAGATATTAGTGGTGGACAGGTAAAAGTACTTGCTTACATGTGGGACATCCCCTGCCCAAAATTCTTGGACCCAGGTGTCCAAGAGATCCCCTTTTGTCTTTTCAGGTCATCATAGTAGTGACAACACTGCTTACCTGTGCAGGGGATGCCAGTTGCTCTGGTGAGGTCCCTTGCCAGCCAGTCCTAGGCCACTGCCTTGCACTCTGAGCTCTCATAACTTCCCTGCAGAAGCCATCCTTCATGTTTTTTTATAAGGAGTCTGACCATGACCCTGGACTCCAGGATGCCCCAACGCTGTGCCCAAAAGCATGAACCCTCACCAACACCAGCCATAGTGTATCCTTCAGAGAAAGAGCTCCATTGGATTATGCTGTATACCCACCTGTTGGGCTTAATATAGCCTTGTTTTCCCACCCTTACATGCCATTGTGCAATATTTAAAAATGCAGCACATTGCTTTGCACCATGCAAACCAGCACAGCTTAGCTGAGCAGTGTGAAAACCCAAAGACACATATGCTTAGCAGTGCTTAGCAGTGTGCAAACTAGCCAAGCAGTGCCAAGTAGTGCATAAACATTATCAGCAGTTATTTTGTTTATACAGTGCTTAGCACATCTTAGCAGAGCTTAGCTGAACACAGTAGGCCAGTATTTAAAAATAATTTCCATAATTTGTATTTCAAAAATAAATGCTTACTTCTCCTTCCATTAATTCAAACACTGCACCTACTGCACATGATACCATAACTCTACCCATTTAGCTACCTGGATATGTGGAATTTTGCTATACCTTTACATATAGCTCTGAGCTACCTTTAAGCAGTGTTGAGCACTGCTCCGCACCATGAAAACCGGCTGAGCTATGCTTAAATCTGACCTTTAAATACATAATTAAATACATCTGCTTTCTAATTTTAGATGTCTAGCAGGTGTCTCGGCACCACTTAGCACTGCTGTGCTCTATGCTGCACCACGCAAACATGATTTTTAAAGAAATTAAAAAAAAAATTACATTACATTGCTACAATACAATTGGACAGAGCAGGGAGTGTGTTACTCATCTGCAATCACAACACCACGCTCCCTACACTGATTCAATAACCATTTTCCACAGCTCCTCCTCTGGAATGCACCATGATTAATATGCATGTTGTGCTGCAGAGGGGGAACTGTGTATATGGACACGGTAACATTCAGTAAAGACTCTACACTATGCCTACATGGATTGTATTAAATTTAGGGGTATATGTATGATACATACAATCCCTTTTATGCAGAATCCACAATGCTGGAAAAATAATATTGAAACAAAAATGGTGGGCAATATTCAAAAATAATATAAAATTGTTGCTGAAATATTTTTTGCATACGACTGTACCCATACATCCTGAGATGTGGAAGACTACAACTCAATGTCCTGTAAAATGAGTCTGGTAGTTAGTGCAGAGGATTAAGACTGTGAATTATTAACAAGCTTCTCTGTCTAGTCAAGGGTACATGGTTCTATTCCTTCCACCTGTACCTATGGTATGACTCTGAGCAAATCACTTTTCCAGCCAGTGCTCATGAGTCACCCCTGAAAAGGGATATCTGTATCCAGTAGGCTTGCCTGGCTAACAAATGTGTGAAATAAAAATATTTTACGTGCTAAATACTCAAACTTTAAGACTGCACTTTGTTACATATAGAGATGGCATCTTTTTCTAGCAATTTCAAAGAATTAGTGTATTTAGTATGTGGAGATATGGGAGCACAGCCCCAGCAATGTGCGCATGTGTGTGTGTGTGTGTGTGTGTGTGTGTGTGTGTGTGTGTGTGTGTGTGTGTGTGTGTGTGTGTGCGCGTGTGTGTGTGTGTGTGTGTGTGTGTGTGTGTGTGTGTGTGTGTGTGTGTGTGTGTGTGTTGTTTGAGTGCATGCTTGTGCATGTGAGGGTAATAAGTGAAGCCTACTTGCAGAAACAGTTTGTTTGCACTCTGTTCATTTTTGCAAATCTTCCTTTTTTGTACTAGAATATACATTATTGTGTGTCATGCCTTCTGCTGTAGGATGTGCTGTCAACATACTAGTGTGTAGAGTCTAATTTACACTACATAAGTGATACTTATGTATACCCTTCACACTTTCTAGAACCATCTTTTGATTTAACCACATTGAAAATAACTTTAGACATTACATTCTGTATTTTGAGAATACAATATTAAGCAAAAGGCAGTGTTTCACATTGAGTACTGTTCATAGGTTCATAGGTTCACAGGTAGGTACTAGGCTATCTGCCTAAAGGCATTTATAAGCCTAGTCAGAATGTGTTGGCTTTCGCCGCCCCCTTAGATTAGTTCCCTGTGCCTCTGTCCAGCTGAGCCACTGAAGTGATCCCGGGGTAAACTTTCTGTTTTCCATCCACTCATCAAGGTTTCTCTTGAAGAGTGCTAGTGAGGAGCTCTGCCTAATGTAGATTGGAATCTTGTTCCAAAGCATGGGATGTCTCTGGGACAGGAATCTGTCCCTCCAGCACATCCTATTTATTGTTGTGGTGAGGTTTAGATCCCTAGAGCATGTGGCTCGAGGGGATAAGGTTTTCTTTAGGTGGAGCATGTCCATCAATTCTGGGTTGGACATGGCCTTATATGTCAGGCAGAGATCACCTCTGAGCAGGCAGTATGCAACCGAGTACAGCTGGAGTTTCTTCAGTCGAGTTGCATATGGCCTCTGTTTGAGGCCAGTGATCCTCTTGGTGAGGTACTGCTGTGGTCTTTCCAGCTGTTGCAGGTGTCTTGTAAGGTACATCCCAAATGGAGCATTGTACTCTATGATGGGTCTGATGAGTGATGAGTAGAGGGGCACAATGACCTCTTTTGATCTGGATGCAAACCCTTTTGTGATTAGGTGGGCCACATAGAAGGATTTTCTTACCACTTTGGCAATGCGATTATCAAAGGAGAGATTACTATCTACTTGGGTCCCCAGATCCATTATTACATTTTCTGTATTTAGGGGACTACCACCTATGTGGTAGTTCGTGGGTACTTTGTTATTTCCCAAGGGAATAACTATGCACTTTTTGGCATTTAGCTTGAGGCCATAATTTTGACACCAGGTATCTGTCTCAGTGGGACCCTTTTGGAGGATGTCTGTGTCAGCTGGTGAGTCAATTATAGCCCCTAGTTTGCAGTCATCTGCAAACTTGGTCATCCATAGTCCTCCTGTGCTTGTCTGTACTTCTGAGAAGTATATGCCGAACAGGAGGGGTCCTAGGACTGAGCCCTGGGGAACGCCACTTGTAACCAGTTTAGAGTCAGACCTAGCTCTCACAACTCTCACCATGTGGATTCTGTCCGCAAGCCAATTGGAAACCCATCTTGTGACATAGGGGTTTATGTTCAGACTGGTGAGCTTGTCTATAATACCAGAATGGGGAATGGTGTCGAAGGCCTTTGCGAGGTCTAGGTAGGCTGTGTGAACCACCTTTCCCTCATCTATAGCCTTGTTAACTGTCTCAAAGAATTCCACAAGGTTTAGGAGGCATGATCTGCCCTTAACAAAGCCAAAATGGGTAGCGTCCAGTGTTTGAAGGTTCCCAGTGTCTCTGTTAATGAGTTCCATGATGATGCGCTCCATAGCCTTGCAGACCAAGCTAGTCAGGCTTATAGGGCAATAGTTCCTGGGGTCTGTTGTGGCTCCACCTTTGTGGAGCGGAATAACTGTTGCTGTGCACCATTCTATGGGTACATAGCCTGTGGAGAGGCTGAGCTGTTAAACCTATAATATTAGAAACTTTAGAAAGGTAGTAAGTAAAACAAAAGAACAAGCTAACACAGCACTGTATAAAACACTTGTTTAATCTAAAAAATAAAAACAGTAAAAAGTGTATAACAGATGAGCACTTTCATACCAAAGGTGCTTCATCAGATCTAAAAACGAACTAACAAACAGTGCTTAAATACAGTCAAGAAAGGTCAAAGTCACCTAGTCAAGTCACGTGACCTCAGCAAGGGTTTTAAAGGTATATGCTCATTTAATCCTTTCCCTTTGTCAGATTGTGACATTAACATCCATTTAACTTCTAAGCATTCTGTTTTCATTTTAATATCACCTCTTCTGGCTCCTACATTCAATAATTCCAAAACTAAAAACTTAAAAGAGTGTTCAATACCAGTGTTACAAGTATGCTTATATAAAGCATTCCTAGTGTCACATCTGCTTATTTCATATAAGTGTTCTCCGATACGATTCTTCAATATTCGATTCATCTTACCAACATAGTAACATCCACATTGATCACAAACAGCCAAATAGACCAGGTTGCTACTAGTACAGTCAGCATTGTAGTTGAATTTAAAAGTACATCCAGTAACAGGATGTAAAAAGGTATCATCAGTTTGAATGTACTTGCACATGTTACATAATCTGCATGCCTGTGTCCCTTTCCTAACTGAGATATAGGGTCTGTTGCTAACTAGAGGTTTGTAGGAAACTATTTTCTTAATGGAACTATTATTCCTATAGCAAAACTGTGGAACTTTACCGAGGAAGTCCCTGCATCCGGCATCAGTAGTCAGAATATACCAGTTCTTCCGAATGATATCACAGAGAGGTTGAATGTCATTTGAACAGGTAACGCACATTCTAAAATCATTTCTGTTATTATTCTGTCTTACCACAGTGTCAACACTAAAGTTAGAAAAATAAGGTTTCTGCCTTCAAGTTTGACAGTGTGACTGGTCCTGCATCGTACTCAGATAATAATCCACCTCGGCAGACCATTTCCATTGGAGCAAGTGAGACTGCAGCATCTAAGATGGTCCTGAGTCATGATACCCAGAATATATTGCAAGCCAGAGTACCTGGTTCTGCAAGCTCAAATTCACAGTCTGCTGCTACCCCTTTTTTACAGCTACAGCTACCCAAACTGCTGAAAATGAACAGGCAAAAGGGGGGAGGGTGCTCACACAGTCAGAACAGATTTGATCAAAGGAGACCACAGGTGTCAGGGGAACTGGAACTAGGGACAGCTGTAAAAAGCAAGATTCCCTGAGCTTAGTGGTTAATACATCTTCCTTGACTCTGAGTAATGAACAGCATGAAGTACTCAATAATGGTCTTTCTTTCATTCCTGCTAGAGGCTCATCCTTACTTGAGGTCCTCACTGACTTAAGACTATTTGTTAGTAAGATCTCGCTTAGGATTCTTCATGGTAATAACACTTATGAGCATACTGGCTTTAGGAAGCCTAGCCAGTTTGTTCTGATCAACTCGCCTTTGACTGAGGTATCCTTGAAGCTATGTGATCGTGACATTTATGAGTTCATGAGACAGAAACATCATAGGATGTTTCATAACATTGCTGACATTCAGTTTAAAGCACTTTTTGAATTGATTTCAAATGAGCATGTTTGCGTGCTCCCTGTAGATAAAGGTGGTGCTCTTTACCTTATGGATACTACCAAATATCTTGAAAGTATGTATTTAATGCTAAATGATGCTGATATAATGAATGCCATAAAAGTGATGTTGCTAAGGTTATTCAGAATGTACATAATACCATTCATGAACCATTAATGGAAGGTGTAGTAAGCAGAGATTTGCATGATTACTTTCCTACTATTCTAATACTATATGGCTTTCCTAAGATTCGTAAGTGTTTCAGTAATCCAACCATCCATGAGATCCATTGTCTTGGGTCGTGAATGGGTGACTGAACCTTTGTCGATTTATGTTGAAAAGCAGTTGCACCCTGTTATTGATAAGAAAAATACTTTACTTAGAGACATTAAGAACTTTTTGATGCAACTGTTTGATTGGTCTTGCAGAAATAGTATGAATGATGTTATATTGGTTACCATGGCAATAGTATCCCTTTTTACTGTGATTCCTAATGAGGTAGAAACGGACTTTGTTAGGCTGTTTTTGTCTGAGAACTCTGGTTATTCCACAGGTCAGATACACCTGATATGTTCATTGCTTGACATTATACTTACTAATAACGTTTTCATGTTTCACGACAGCTATTACCATCAGAAGGTTGGGGAGGCCATGGTCACCATGTGTGCAAACAGCTATGCCAACATGCTGCTTACGTATTGGGCATCTCTATATGTTCTACACAGAAGTAACTTCTTTCTCCAGTACATCTCACATTATGTACATTTTGTGGATGATATGTTCTTTGTATGGATTTGCCCTGTAGAGACCCTGAATGAGTTTGTGGACTATTTATATCAGACCACTGATTTTTTAAAGTTCACATTTAAGCATTCCCAAACCTTGATAGATTTTCTTGACATCTGTGTCTTGAATACCCCTGATGGTTTTGATACTCAGCTCCATAGCAAACCATGCAAGAAAGTTAACACACTGCACTACCAGAGTATGCATCCCAAGTATGTAAAGCATATTGTGCTGAAAGGGCAATTTTATAGACATGCAAGTCTGAATAGAAATGATGAGCATATGCTTTCCTCTTTTGATAACCTGAGTGAGGACTTTCGTTCTAGGGGATACTCTGAATATGAGATAGGAATGGAGCATCGTGAGGTTCTGTCACATAGAAATGATTCAGCTAGAGCTTATTTTTCTAACTTTAGTGTTGACACTGCTTTTAAGACAGAATAATAACAGAAATTATTTTAGAATGTGTGTTACCTATTCAAATGACATTCAACCTATCTGTGATATCATTAGGAAGCACTGGTATATTTTGACTATTGATGCCAGATGCAGGGACTTCCTTGATAAATTTCTACACTTTTGCTATAGGAATAATAGTTCTATTAAGAAACTGCTGTGCTACAAACCTCTAGTTAGCAACACACTCTGTATCTCAGTTTGGAAAGAGACACATCCATGCAGATTATGTAACATGTGTAAGTACATTCAAACTGATGATACCTTTTTACATCCTATTACTGGATGTACTTTTAAATTCAGCTACTGTGCTGACTGTACTAGTAGCAACCTGGTCTATTTGGCTGTTTGTGATCAATGTGGATGTTACTATGTTGGTAAGATGAATCGAATGTTGATGAATCGTATCAGGGAACACTTATATGACATAAGCAGCTGTGACAGTAGGAATGCTTTATATAAGCATACTTGTAACACTGGTATTGAACACTCTTTTAAGTTTTTAGTTTTGGAATTATTTAATGTAGGAGCCAGAGGAGGTGATATTAAAACAAAAACAGAATGCTTAGAAGTTAAATGTATGTTATTGTTACAATCTGAGAAAGGAAAAGGATTAAATGAGCATATACCTTTAAAACCCTTGCCGAGGTCACATGACTTGACCTGGTGATTTTGAACTTTCCTGACTGTATTTAAGCACTCTTTGTTAGTTTGTTTTTTAGATCTGATGAAGCATCTTTGGTGTGAAAGCTCTCATCTGTTATATGCTGTTTACTGTTTTTATTTTTTTGATTACACAAGTGTTTTATACAGTGCTGTGTTAGCTGATTCTTTTGTTTTACTTGCTGATTTTGAATTTGTTATTGAATCATCTTTTACCTTCTCAGTTTGATTCTGTTTCCAACTTTAGAAAGGTATTTTATTGGCACGCAAATAGTCCTTTCAGTGTCCTGTGTCTTTTTTTCTCTCTTTGTCACGCAGTCTTTCATGTAGTAATGTATAACATATTCAAGTATGGATTAAATAAACACAAACAGTACCAAAATGGATGCAGGAACCACATTTTATTAGTTTAGCACTTTCATCTATAATATCAACATCGACATCACAAAAAACAGCTAGCAATGTCAAACAGTCCGTAAAATTGATCAAACAACCATTTAATGAGCGCTTTCGAAGGAGTCAATGCCCCAACTTCTTTAGACAAAGCAAGGCTAAAAACCAACACCTTTATATACATATCAATCAACCAATACTATTAATAATTCAATTTGTACTTAATTGATACTTATTTACCATGACTCACTTAAATTTAAAATTTATACCATTTTTAAAGGAAGTACTTTAGTGTAAAATTAATTTTAAAATCCAATAATATTTTATATGAACAATTAGACTACATTGTGGATGTCAGAATACTCTTGACAGAACCTCACAGAAAGTGTCTAATATACAATATTAACTATCAAAACTAAAACGTTGTAAATTTTTAAAAACATGTATATTAACATTTATAAAATATGCCAGGAGCATATTTATATGTACAAAAACATTAATAATATATGTCATAATTAATGAGAATTATTCAATATATTCTTATATTTAGGACATAGATATAGATAAAAAATGTACTATACATAACAAATAGGCATTAATTCCTTAGCATCACTACCTAATAAGTTTGTTAGAAGGAAGGACAGGAATCTTAAAGGGTTATTTGAAGGAAGACCTAGAGTTGGTGGCAAGCGAACTTGCCCCAAACTTGGGACTTATAGTTGTGGAGCATGCAAGTAGTGTACCTATATGGTAAACGACAGTGTATTATTCATCCCATCAAGAAGGTTTAAATTTAGGGCTGAACATTACTACAACTGTGGAGTGAAGGGTGTTGTGTATTTGGGTTTTTGAACACAATGCTGTAGTTTTTATGTGGGTAAAACCGAGAGAACCCTTAGAAGAAGGATTTACGAGCATTTATATGAAATTTCTAAAAAGAAGGACACTAATGCTTTTTATAAACATCTTGGCACATGCCCTAACATGCAGTTGAGATTTATGGTTTTAGAACAAGTACTGCAGGATAGTAGAGGAAGGGACTGGGAGGCTCGGCTTGAGTATAAGGAGCTGTTGTGGCAACTCAAATTGAATGCCACTAAATCCCCAGGCCTGAATGATGATAGTGTCAGCATTACAAGTGTCCTAAAATTAAGAAGGGCCAAATTATAAATTATAAATTACAAAACTACAGTTTTTACGGCTGAGTCTATTTTACACAACAGATAGCTTTATTTATTTATTAATCAATAAATGTTACCACTCTTTGCAGGCATTTTTTGCGTAAAGTGTACTGAACACACACATTGTGGTTTTACAGGTTTTATTTATTCATTTTTTTCATTTTAACAAAAGTTTTTTTAGGATTGATTGATGATGTACTAATGTTTTTTAATATCTTTTAATGTTTTTTAACATATTGTTGCTTTATAGAAGTGTTTTTATTATGGCATTGCTTACAATTCACTTATAAGCATGGCTTAGTTGTTCTGCTTGCATTGGTTTAACAATTTATTTGCCTACCAATTAAGCTGTTAACACATTTGATCATGTGATTTCATTACTTGCAGTATATAAATTTGTGACTTTTTAAGTGCAAGTTCATCTTGAGAAAGCCTGGTATTTATCCAGGTGAAAGCGCTTGATTTTACATGTGTTTCGTCTTTTTATTTTGAATAAAACTGTCAGTGAGTTACTGTTGGACTGTTTGCTTTTCTCCTCTGCTTTGGGATTTTTGTATTTACTACCTAATAAGTGCTTTCAACTTTAAGATGCTTTTAAGGGAAGCAAATTCATTAAGGCCTGGTGAAATATGGGCTGCAGTACGTATTTGCCACATTAGCTTGCTTTCTTCGAGTTTAAGTTGCTAGCGGCCACCCCTTAATTCACTTTCAACTTGATGTATGACAGTGTATTTAAACTTATGGGTAGGATTGTCAACTATATGCTTAGCTAATGCGTTAGTGGTCTCCTTCCTATTAATACAATATTGATGTTCATAAATCCTTTGTTTTATTTTTTGTTTGGTCTTACCAATATAATACAATGGGCATGCTTCACAACATGCCACATATACAACACCTTTGGATTCACAGTTAAACTTACCCTTAATTGTATAGGTATTATCCCTTATAGTCACTTTGTTACCAATTTTGATAAACCTACATTGTTGGCAAGAGCCACATTTCCGCATTCCAATCTCAGTATTAATTTGCTTCTCTCTTTTTTTTACTTTCAAGTAAATATTTCAAATTGGGACCTCTTCTATATGTAAATCTGGGATTATTGCCTAAAATTTTTTTCAGGCTATTGTCCTCCAAAATAATTGCCCAATTTTTATTTAGAATATTTCTAATTATCTTGTAGTCTAGGGAGTAAGTAAACATAAAGCTCAAACCCAAATTATATATTGAGCCTTCTGTACTCCCCCTTAGGTGCTCAGGCATAACAGTTTCCTCCCTGCCATAACCTTTATGTAACAATGGTCTAAAATGATCTGAAGATCTTTTCACGTTAACTTCACATATAATAGTCTACAAATATGGCTGGGTAGCCCCTTCTCATAAACATGGCTTTCAATAATTCACATTCCCTGACATTATCCACTTCCTCTGAGACCATCCTAGCCGCCCCCACCTTTTGTCCCTTCACTACTGCTTTTTTCTGATGGTGAGGATGGCTGCTTGAAAAGTGTAGAAACGCATCAGAATGAGTAGGTTTCCTAAAAATTGTGGTTTTATACCTCTGATTAAAGCTATCTTTGGCCACTTTAATATCTAGGAAATTAATACTATCAAGGCCTACTGAATAAGTGAACTCCAGGAAATCAGTCATTTCAGTGATACTCCTAATGAAGGCTTCAATAACATCTACATCACCATGCCAAATAAGGCACATATCGTCCTGATACCTAGTGTACCATAGCACATTTTCTTGAAACAAAATATTGTTAAACAACAAACTTCTTTCCCAATGTGCCATGACACAATTTGCAAAACTTCCACCATAAGGTGAACCCATTGCAACTCCAGTGTTTTGCAAGTAAAATTGTCCGTTAAAGATCATATAATTATTTGATAACACAAACTCTAATAGCATTTCCACAATGTATATATCCTTGTCATCTACTTTTTTTAAAAACAAAAAACAGATACGGAAGCAACCAAACAGTCCGAGTAACATGTTTATTCCAAAATATTAAATGCTTTTCGTCAGCTTAATCAGCTGACTTCTTCAGAAACAGTTAAAACCAATGGAAAAGTTTCCTTATATATAAAACCTAGGCAATTAAGGATTTCATTACTATCTAAATGAATTAAACATACATTTCCTTCAATTTAAAATGACAGTAACCAGCTCTTCTTGAGATTTGAAAGTAAAAAGATCTAACAAAAAATAAGTCAATAAATGAAGTAACACACAGCTGCTCATGTTAACCAAGGGTTTTAGGCAAGCAATACTAGTCTAAATTATTGCCACTATAATACATTAAAAAGTTATTGGTGTGAACTCACTAACAAAGAATGGTTTAATAGAAGTGTGTTTAAACCAAGTCACCTCTTAAGACTGTTCAGTTTCAATACACTGCTGATAGAGCAAGAATCATTTAGTCCAGGGTGACTATAAGCGTTTAATCTCACTTGCCAGACTAGTTCTAATTCTTCGAGTTTGAGTGGTCTTCGACCACCCCTACAATCAATGTTGACTTGGTCAATAGCCACACATTTAAAAGTGTGATTGTTATAAACAGAAGTATGCTTTGCTAAGGCGTGTTCATGTTTACATTTCTTTATGGTGTATAGATGTTCTACATCTACATTTTTTGCTAACATAAATTCCCTGGTCCATTCTAACCCTAAAGTTTGCGGTATCACTGTATACAGATCTTTTACATCAATAGTGAGGAAAATATAGTTGTCATTATATTCTAATTTATTAATGTTGTCCAAAAAATTTCAAGAGTCATGACAAATTTGTGGTTCATCGTTAATAAGTGGTTTCAACTTGCTATCCACAAATTTAGCACAGGCATATGTTATGGTTCCTCTACCATCTACTATGGGTCTAAAAGGAGGATCCAGGCAACTCTTATGAAGTTTAGGAGAGCCAAATAAAGTGGGAATAATTGGTGCAGACTTAGTTAAGTATTGGTACATATCAATGTCAATTGTTCCTTCCAAAAATAGATCTTCCAATATGCCTCTAATCTTTCTGTATGCACCATTTACTTCATTATTACTAACCTGTTTATATACCTCAGAAGACAGATATACATCCATTCTTTTATTATAATCAGTTTGGTCCATTACCCTAACCTTGCATGTATTTAATAGATGTAAAAAATCAACTTTGTAAGCAGAAATGTTAACATTAGGCTTTTGTTTATGTACATTGCCTAATGCGGCCCTCAAATCTATTTCACATATTTTTTCGAACATAGATAATGTTACATGCAGAGGTGGGTTAAAAAGACTAGATACTCGCAAACTATTGGTAAGTGAGGACTTTGACCCCATTAAACAGGTAAGATTCAACTTGAGTGCAAAAAGTTTGAAGTCAACTATAGTCCTCACCAAGTCAACTCTCTTGTCTGGCAGGAATGACAAACCTTTAGCAAAAAATTAACCATATTTTGTTCAATAGTCAAAGCAATAATAATTAGTCTTAAAATATATCCAGCAGGTAGGCTATAGTATATCAAACTCACTTCAATCTCAGTTCTCAATTCCAAGTTCAAAAATACATCAGCAAAGGCAAGAACAACTCCACTTCAGTAAAACCAGCACTGCTTTATTCGGACAACACAAGCGCTTTCACTACTGCTTCTTCACCTGAAGCACTTGTGTTGTCCGAATAAAGCAGTGCTGGTTTTACTGAAGTGGAGTTGTTCTTGCCTTTGCCTTTGCTGATGTATTTTTGAACTTGGAATTGAGAACTGAGATTGAACTGAGTTTGATATACTATAGCCTACCTCCTGGATATATTTTAAGACTTTTTGCTTTGTAATTTGATCTGTGGAGGTAATTTGTGTTCTTGGGGAATTTCTTTATCCAAAGCAATAATAATGTTTACTTGAAAGTAAAAAAAAAAAAGAGAGAGAGAGAGAGAGAGAAACAAATTAATACTGGGATTGGAATGCGAACAACAACTCGAATGGCAACAGGAACCGCCAGAACCGGAGAAAGAGATGATCCAGGTCCCTCACGATGGACTGCAGATCCGTGTAAGTTCTGAAGGGGACTTCAAAATTTTCAATTATACTGCTTTGACTATTGAACAAAATATGGTTAATTTTTTTTGCTAAAGGTTTGCCATTTGTGCCTGTCAGGAGAGCTGACTTCGTGAGGACTATAGTCGACTTCAAACTTTTTGTACGCAAGTTGAATCTTACCTGTTTAATAGGGTCATATTCCTCACTTACCAATAGTTTGCGAGTATCTAGTCTTTTTAACCCACATCTGCATGAAACATTATCTATGTTCGAAAAAATATGTGAAATAGATTTGAGGGCCGCATTAGGCAATGTACATAACAAACAAAAGCCTAATGTTAACATTTCTTCTTATGAAGTTGATTGTTTTACATCTATTAAATGCATGCAAGGTTAGGGTAATGAAACCCAACAAAGGTTGGGGGTTGGTCTTTATGGACCAAACTGATTATAATAAAAGAATGGATGTATATCTGTCCTCTGAGGTATATAAACAGGTTAGTAATAATGAAGTAAATGGTGCATACAGAAAGATTAGAGGCATATTGGAAGATCTATTTTTGGAAGGAACAATTGACATTGATATGTACCAATGCTTAACTAAGTCTGCACCAATTATTCCCACTTTTTTGGCTCTCCTAAATTTCATAAGAGTTGCCTGGATCCTCCTTTTAGACCCATAGTAGATGGTAGAGGAACCATAACATATGCCTGTGCTAAATTTGTGGATAGCAAGTTGAAACCACTTATTAACGATGAGCCACAAATTTGTTGTGACTCTTGGAATTTTTTTGGACAACATTAATAAATTAGAATATAATGACAACTATATTTTCCTCACTATTGACATAAAAGATCTGTATACAGTGATACCGCAAACTTTAGGGTTAGAATGGACCAGGGAATTTATGTTAGCAAAAAAAGTAGATGACAAGGATATATACATTGTGGAAATGTTATTAGAGGTAGTGTTATTGAATAATTATATGATCTTTAATGGACAATTTTACATGCAAAACAGTGGAGTTGCAATGGGTTCACCTTGTGGTGGAAGTTTTGCAAATTGTGTCATGGCACATTGGGAAAGAAGTTCGTTGTTTAACAATATTTTGTTTCAAGAAAATGTGCTATGGTACACTAGGTATCAGGACGATGTGTGCCTTATTTGGCGTGGTGATGTTGATGTTATTGAAGCTTTCATTAGGAGTATCACTGAACTGACTGATTTCCTGGAGTTCACTTATTCAGTAGGCCTGGATAGTATTAATTTCCTAGATATTAAAGTGGCCAAAGATAGCTTTAATCAGAGGTATAAAACCACAATTTTTAGGAAACCTACTCATTCTAATGCATTTCTAAACTATTCAAGCAGCCATCCTCACCATCAGAAAAAAACAGTAGTGAAGGGACAAATGGTGGGGGCAGCTAGGATGGTCTCAGAGGATGTGGATTATGTCAGGGAATGTGAATTATTGAAAGCAATGTTCATGAGAAGGGGCTACCCAGAAACTTTTGTAGACAATATTATTTGTGAAGTTAACATGAAAAGATCTTCAGGTCATTTTAGACCATTGTTACATAAAGGTTATGGCAGGGAGGAAACTGTTATGCCTGAGCACCTAAGGGGGAGTACAGAAGGCTCAACCTATAATTTGGGTTTGAGCTTTATGTCTACTTACTCCCTAGACTACAAGATAATTAGAGAAATTCTAAATAAAAATTGGGCAATTATTTTGGAAGACAATAGCCTGAAAAAAAAGTTTAGGCAATAATCCCAGATTTACATATAGAAGAGATCCCAATTTGAAATGTTTACTTGAAAGTAATAAAATAGAGAAACAAATTAATACTGGGATTGGAATGCGAAAATGTGGCTCTTGCCAACAATGTAGGTTTATCAAAATTGGTAACAAAGTGACTATAAGGAATAATACCTATACAATTAAGGGTAAGTTTAATTGTGAATCCAAAGATGTTGTATATGTGGCATGTTGTGAAGCATGCCCATCGTATTATATTGGTAAGACCGAATGAAAAATAAAACAAAGGATTTAAGAACATCGATATTGTATTAATAGGAAGGAGACCACTAACGCATTAGCTAAGCATATGGTTGACAATCCTACCCATAATTTTCAATACACTGTTATACATCAAGTGGAAAGTGAATTAAGGGGTGGCCCCTGGCAACTTAAACTCGAAGAAAGTTAGCTAATGTGGCAAATACGTACTGCAGCCCATATTTCACCAGGCCTTAATGAATTTCCCTCCCTTAAAAGCATCTTAAAGTTGAAAGCACTTATTAGGTAGAGATGCTAAGGAATTAATGCCTATTTGTTATGTATAGTACATTTTTTATCTACATTTATGTCCTAAATATGAGAATATATTGAATAATTCTCATTAATTATGACATATATTATTAATTTTTTTGTACATATAAATATACTCCTGGCGTCTTTTATAAATGTTAATATACATGTTTCTAAAAATGTACGTTTTAGTTTTGATAGTCAATATTGTATATTGTACACTGTTTCTGTGAGGTTCTGTCAGGAGTATTCTGTCATCCACAATGCATTCTAATTGTTCATATAAAATATTATTGGATTTTAAAATTAATTTTACACTAAAGTACTTCCTTTAAAATGGTGTAAATTTTAAATTTAAGTGAGTCATTGTAAATAAGTATCAATTATGTACAAATTGAATGATTAATAGTATTGGTTGATTGATATGTATATAAAGGTGTTGATTTTTAGCCTTGCTTTGTCTGAAGAAGTTGGGGCATTGACTCCTTCGAAAGTGCTCATTAAATGGTTGTTTGATCAATTTTATGGACTGTTTGACATTGCTAGCTGTTTTTTTGATCAACATAGACATCATCAGAACAAATTATACACCAGTGTCAATACAATGACTAGATGCCAGTACAAGTCGACTTTATGACTATAAGGTGTCCAAATATTAATTATGAGGTAAGAGAAATAGGAGCAATGCCAGAACCTTTATTTGAATAGTTTTCTTTACTGCAGTGAAACACTGCAAAAAGAGTTTGCTATTTAAAGAAAAAAATATTAAACAAGTGAGCAGTCAGGATACAATTATCTTGATGTATGTGAAAAGTTGTCAAATTTTGATAATGGAAATGACAAAGTTTATTAATGGGTTTTACATTATTAATTTTAGAATGTTGCAAACAGAAGCTGTCGGTTCTGGAACAAAAGGGCATCTGGTAATCAACATAAATTGATGTTTTCACTTCATCATTAATACCATTACAGTCTCTAATGCAATCGTTAACATACTTTATAAAATCCAGTTTTCTCTTTTAGAAAAGGAAGAGGCTTGGAGCAAGGAGGGATGCAGTGGAAGTGTAAATGGCAGTCAAACTGTGTGCGAATGCAACCACCTCACGTTCTTTGCTGTGCTACTGGTAAGTGGTATGGAAATGCATTTTCAACCAATAAACTGAAAGTTCTACAACTTCAAGCAAGCTAGTGTTGTTCACCTTGCTAGTACATTTCAATCACAATCCTTCCCTAAACCACTTTTGCAGAAAATTAAGTAATAGCACTTCAAGCTATTTCAGAGTAAAAGTGTGCCGTTTTCTGAGGACATTTAAATTTATGAACTTATGCTGGGTTGAGTGACTGAAAGCAATAGGAGTTTTTATTTGTCTATGCCCAATAACTCTGCTGTTGTTGCTACAATAAATAGAGCCACATTTGGGTAATATGATGAAAACTGCAGTTTCACTACTCTGCAGTAGCAGTGTGCAATAAAAATGAGAAGTTATTGAAATCTAAAGCAGATAAAAATATTTCAGTAGTGACACCAGTCAACAGATATACCAGAAAGAAAAGGCCAAAACAGATACTGGCAGAAATGATGCAATCACACATGTGGACCAATAATGTATAGTGGAGGACATAATTTTGTGCTTCGAACACTGACTGGCACTATATTCATACTGTATTTGCAATGCAGACAACCTGTCTATAATACAGGTTAGGGTCATAAGGGGTCTGCAAACAGAAGTCATAATGCAGTTGAATGAATGTTTTCTCACCAAACTGCCAGTTTGAACATTTAACATGCAAGGTGCAGAGAACTAGAGAAATGGGGAGACTTGTTTTATTTGCTAAATTGTTATTCTTGCTTTCTTAAAGGCTTTGTTAGTATTTTTATGTTTTTTCCTTATTTTTTTGGTGGGGTAGACAACGTCCCCTTAAATGCCCATAGATTTCTTATACTGTTTGTTTATATGGAACTGAAATTCTTACAATATCACTAACACAAGAATGCAAAATGTAGATGGATTATACACAAATTATCAAGAAACCCAAAAGAAAGGGCAAACTTACTGGATGTTTTCTGGATCATAGTCTCACATAGCTGAATCTGAATAACTTGGGCTAACCATCTTTCCTTTTCCTGTGTGTGTGTATGTGTGTGTGTGTGTGTGTGTGTGTGTGTGTGTGTGTGTGTGTGTGTGTGTGTGTGCGTGTGTGCGTGTGTGCGTGTGTGTGTGCAGTGATAACTCAGAAATCAACTCACTCCCCACACATAGGAAAACGATTTCCCAAAACTTTTTATAGGGCTGATTATCTCAGTGTATGGAATTGGTGTGACTCCGTGGCTCAAAAAATCTTTTATAACTGTATTATGAAAGTAATTGCTATCTGCTATCCGACTTGTCAGCCACACAACTGGGGAAATTATAACTTACCTTTAAGAGAGTGCCAAGTTCAGCTATCAAAAGCAGATATCAAAAAGCTATGGCAAATTTGAGACATTTAATATAAAAAGCTACAATCTGTACACCTATTAACAACAAAGCTTTATTTAGGAATTTGATGGGTTACAGTGAGGATAATGAGTTAATGTCAGTATTGCTGTAGATAAGCTTGAGAAAACTGGTTCCTGTGTTATTTCTGATTTATTTGTGGATGAAGGTTCATAACAGTTCAACAAAACTAGATGTGTAAATCAAGGCTCAGTTACTGCTGACTCTGATAGTTGCCCAAATACATCTAGCAAAGCCTTGAGGGGAGCTCTTAAATCAATCACTTCTAACTCTACTTCTGGTCCAGATGACTTAGATGGTTTCATTCTGTCAAACCCTAATGATCACATCATGTCCATTTTATAACACCTGTTTCAAGTGTCTCTTAGTACTAGGTTTGTTCCTGAACTCTGAAAAGAACCTAATGTAATTTCCAGCTCAAAAGGATGGATCCCTAAATCTATGGTTAACTATAGACCTATCAGCCTAACTTGATTATGAGCAAGTGTTTTGAAAAAGACCTGTGTAACTTTTTGTCAAATGACTTGAAATCAGTTCCTGATATCTACCAACCTGACTGTACTAATGTCTAATCATGTTTAGCAAATCTGATAAATATTTATCAATATTCATGGGAAGCATTGGACTAGGGCTTATCAGTGGATGCTATCCAGCAAAGACCTTTGACTTGGTGCCACATGTTGAAATAGTCAAGGTACTGAAGTGACAGGGGGTAAACAGATATGTAACAAGGTGGATAATAAACTGGTTATAAGAAAGATCATTAATGGTTAAAAGAGCTGAATCTCATTCTAAGGTTAAACCAATATTATTGGAGTTGCCACAGGATTCAGTTCTGTGTTTTTTTATTTTGTCTTCATGACAGACTTTCCTGTTTTCACAGATATCTGGAACAAAAAGGTGGGGAAAATTAAAAATGTCTGACCATGTAGGAATGCAAAACACTTGGGCAACCTTCATCTACATGGCATTTAATGACCAGAAAAAAAAAGAACAAATAATCTCTGTTACCCCCATCCTCCAAACAGTGTCTTCCTGGCTGAGACTGACTGTTAGGGATCATTGAGTAGTTTTCGATAAATCTTTTAAGTTTGAAGCCAATATGTTATCAATTATTATAAGTTATTACACACTATTGAGTAGGGATGAAAGGGTACTTATACCCTAGTTTAAAGCTAACATCAGACATGCTCTAGAGTACTATGTTGCAGCTCAGATTAAGAGACTTGAAAGAGTTCAGAAATTCTTTACCAAAAGAGTTTTAATGTTAGATACTTGAATTATAAATCCAGGCTTGTGCAGTTATATCTTTTTTGATTTACCAGAAGTATAGCTAGGGTGGGTAAGAGAAGCAATTACCCTGAGTGTAAAGTGTTGGGGGGTGGGCATTATCAGCCATTCATAATGGAGGCTGTAATAAACAGATCGCTACTATGTAGAGATTGGCTTAATACGGTAAAGTAGGTTTTTTTTTGCCCTTCAATGGAAGAGCTAGAAGGTGATGCATATGGAGTGAGAGGCTTAATATAGTAAAGCATGTTTTTTTTTTGCTCTTCAATGGAAGACCTAGATGAGGATGAATCATGGATCTCACTGTTATAACCCAATGTAGTGATCACCTTAATAAGTGAGGAGAATTAAATGCTAGCTATGTATATAAACCCTAAGTTAGATTCAGTTGTATTCCATTTCCTAACTATCACGTTCTACAAAGGATGTCTGACTAGAGAAAAAAGCATATTTGTCAAATTATTTATTTTTTCTTCATTGTTAACATTATTTATCTTCTTTACAGACTTTACAGGAGAAGAAGCTTTCAGCAAATGTACTGACGTCTCTGACACTGATATCCTACATTGGCACTGGGATTTCTGCTATTTTTACAGCTATTACAGTCATTGTCTACTTTTCACAAAGGTAATATATTTTTTATAAAAAAATGCAGATAAATAAGCAGCTATTCATATAACAACATGATACTGAGTATCTACCACTGTCATCCATATTATAAGTATGGTGACTGATATAGATAGATGTAGCTATAGATATAGATATAGATATAAAACATTCATTCACTGAATGCACATATTTAAGTATGGAACGTGTGCTTAAATATTTAACTGGTATATGACATGTTTAAAAGCACATTTGGTTAAGTGGTGGAAGTGAGAAAACCAGGAAGATGGATTTGTAGAGCTGAGTGTGGGTTTTGGGTTGGGAGCATGTGTCTGAGAACTAGCAGGTTAGAGTTAGAGAAAAGGTTAAGTAAGGAGATAGAGGTAGTGGTGGGAGTGTGTATGAGTGTTTGTAGGCTAGGGTTAGAGTAAGGCTATATTAAGGAATGGAGGTAGTGGTGGGAGTGTGTGTACGAGTGTTTACAGGTTAGGGTTAGAGTAAGGCTATATTAAGGAATTGAAGTAGTGCTGGGAGTGTGTATGAGTATTCGCTGGTTAGGGTTAGAGTACGGACTCTGTTAGGGGACAGATGTGCTGTGAGTGTGTATGAGTGTTTACAGGTTAGGGTTAGAGTAAGGCTATATTAAGGAATGGAGGTAGTGGTGGGAGTGTGTATGAGTGTTTACAGGTTAGAGTTAGAGTAAGGCTATATTAAGGAATGGAGGTAGAGGTGGGAGTGTGTATGAGTGTTTGCAGGTTAGGGTTAGAGTAAGGCTATATTAAGGAATGGAGGTAGTGGTGGGAGTGTGTATGAGTGTTTGCAGGTTAGGGTTAGAGTAAGGGCTATGTTAAGAGACAGAGGTAGTATTGGGAGCGTGTATGAGTGTTTGTAGGTTAGGTTAGAGTACGGACTCTGTTAGGGGACAGATGTGCTGTGAGTGTGTACGAGTGTTTGCAGGTTAGAGTTAGAGTAAGGCTATATTAAGGAATGGAGGTAGTGCTGTGAGTGGGTCTGAGGTTTCCAGTTTAGGGTTAGAGTAAGGGCTATGTTAAGAGACAGAGGTAGTATTGGGAGTGTGTATGAGTGTTTGTAGGTTAGGTTAGAGTACGGACTCTGTTAGGGGACAGATGTGCTGTGAGTGTGTACGAGTGTTTACAGGTTAGGGTTAGAGTAAGGCTATATTAAGGAATGGAGGTAGTGGTGGGAGTGTGTACTAGTGTTTACAGGTTAGAGTTAGAGTAAGGCTATATTAAGGAATGGAGGTAGTGGTGGGAGTGTGCATGAGTGTTTACAGGTTAGGGTTAGAGTAAGGCTATATTAAGGAATGGAGGTAGTGGTGGGAGTGGGTATGAGTGTTTACAGGTTAGGGTTAGAGTAAGGCTATATTAAGGAATAGAGATAGTGGTGGGAGTGTGTACGAGTGTTTACAGGTTAGGGTTAGAGTAAGGCTATATTAAGGAATGGAGGTAGTGGTGGGAGTGTGTATGAGTGTTTGCAGGTTGGAGTTAGAGTACAGACTCTGTTAGGGGACAGATGTGCTGTGAGTGTGTACGAGTGTTTACAGGTTAGGGTTAGAGTAAGGCTATATTAAGGAATGGAGGTAGTGGTGGGAGTGTGTATGAGTGTTTGCAGGTTAGAGTTAGAGTGAGGCTATATTACAGAATGGAGGTAGTGCTTTGAGTGGGTCTGAGGTTTGCAGTTTAGGGTTAGAGTAAGGGCTATGTTAAGAGACAGAGGTAGTATTGGGAGCGTGTATGAGTGTTTATAGGTTAGGTTAGAGTACGGACTCTGTTAGGGGACAGATGTGCTGTGAGTGTGTACGAGTGTTTACAGGTTAGGGTTAGAGTAAGGCTATATTAAGGAACGGAGGTAGTGGTGGGAGTGTGTACGAGTGTTTACAGGTTAGGGTTAGAGTAAGGCTATATTAAGGAATGGAGGTAGTGCTGGGAGTATGTATGAATGTTTGCAGGTTAGGGTTAGAGTAAGGCTATATTAAGGAATGGAGGTAGAGGTGGGAGTGTGTATGAGTGTTTGCAGGTTAGGTTAGAGTAAGGCTATATTAAGGAATGGAGGTAGTGGTGGGAGTGTGTATGAGTGTTTGCAGGTTAGGGTTAGAGTAAGGCTATATTAAGGAATGGAGGTAGAGGTGGGAGTGTGTATGAGTGTTTGCAGGTTAGGTTAGAGTAAGGCTATATTAAGGAACGGAGGTAGTGGTGGGAGTGTGTATGAGTGTTTGCAGGTTAGGGTTAGAGTAAGGCTATATTAAGGAATGGAGGTAGAGGTGGGAGTGTGTATGAGTGTTTGCAGGTTAGGGTTAGAGTAAGGCTATATTAAGGAATGGAGGTAGTGGTGGGAGTGTGTACGAGTGTTTGCAGGTTAGAGTTAGAGTAAGGCTATATTAAGGAATGGAGGTAGTGCTGTGAGTGGGTCTGAGGTTTCCAGGTTAGGGTTAGAGTAAGGGCTATGTTAAGAGACAGAGGTAGTATTGGGAGCGTGTATGAGTGTTTGTAGGTTCGGTTAGAGTACGGACTCTGTTAGGGGACAGATGTGCTGTGAGTGTGTATGAGTGTTTACAGGTTAGGGTTAGAGTAAGGTTATATTAAGGAATGGAGGTAGTACTGGGAGTGTGTATGAGTGTTTGTAGGTTAGGGTTAGAGTAAGGCTATATTAAGGAATGGAGGTAGCGGTGGGAGTGTAAACGAGTGTTTACAGGTTAGGGTTAGAGTAAGGCTATATTAAGGAACGGAGGTAGTGGTGGGAGTGTGTACGAGTGTTTACAGGTTAGGGTTAGATTAAGGCTATATTAAGGAATGGAGGTAGTGCTGGGAGTATGTATGAATGTTTGCAGGTTAGGGTTAGAGTAAGGCTATATTAAGGAACGGAGGTAGTGGTGGGAGTGTGTATGAGTGTTTGCAGGTTAGGGTTAGAGTAAGGGCTATGTTAAGAGACAGAGGTAGTATTGGGAGCGTGTATGAGTGTTTGTAGGTTAGGTTAGAGTACGGACTCTGTTAGGGGACAGATGTGCTGTGACTGTGTATGAGCGTTTACAGGTTAGGGTTAGAGTAAGGCTATATTAAGGAACGGAGGTAGTGGTGGGAGTGTGTATGAGTGTTTGCAGGTTAGGGTTAGAGTAAGGCTATATTAAGGAATGGAGGTAGTGGTGGGAGTGTGTGTGAGTGTTTACAGGTTAGAGTTAGAGTAAGGCTATATTAAGGAATGGAGGTAGTGGTGGGAGTGTGTATGAGTGTTTGCAGGTTAGGGTTAGAGTAAGGCTATATTAAGGAATGGAGGTAGTGGTGGGAGTGTGTATGAGTGTTTGCAGGTTAGGGTTAGAGTAAGGGCTATGTTAAGAGACAGAGGTAGTATTGGGAGCGTGTATGAGTGTTTGTAGGTTAGGTTAGAGTACGGACTCTGTTAGGGGACAGATGTGCTGTGAGTGTGTATGAGTGTTTACAGGTTAGGGTTAGAGTAAGGCTATATTAAGGAACGGAGGTAGTGGTGGGAGTGTGTATGAGTGTTTACAGGTTAGGGTTAGAGTAAGGGCTATATTAAGGAATGGAGGTAGTGGTGGGAGTGTATATGAGTGTTTGTAGGTTAGGTTAGAGTACAGACTCTGTTAGGGGACAGATGTACTGTTGTGAGTGTATATGAGGTTTGAAGGTTAGGCTTAGAGTAAGGAGTATGTTAACAGACAGAGGTAGTGTTGAGAGCATGTATGAGTGTTTGCATGTTAGGGTTAGAGTAAGAGCTATATTAGGGAATAGAGGTAGTGGTGGGAGTCTGTATGAGTGCTTGCAGGTTAGGGTTAGATTAAGGACTATGTTAGGGGATAGAGGTAGTGTTGGTGGGTCTATATTGAATCAGTGAACACTTAAAAAAGTGAACGCTGATTTATCGACCCTATGTAAGTGAAAGGTTACAATCCTGAACACTCGGAACAGCAATTTTTGTTTCCCAGGGAAAAAAAAATCGCTCTTCCAAAAAAAAAAAAAAAACTTTAAAACAATACATAAAGTGTGTGTGGGGGGGGCTTTGACCCCTACCCCCCACCCACGATGTGGGGGGCTGTGCCCACCACACCCCCTACTTAAATATACCAACTCCAAGATCGCACTACAGTAGAGAAAGGGGCTAACACATGGGAAAGGCCAAGAAATTTCTTTCCCAGGGAAAGAAATCACTGTTTTGAGCATTCATGCTTTAGTGCATTCGCTCTTTATGTGTCGATGAAGAGGCATTCGATTAAACGCCTCTTTGCTGTTTTAATATATACCCAGTGTTGGCAGTGTGTATGAGTGTTTGCAGGTTAGGGTTAGAGTAAGAGTTAAGTAAGGAGATAGAGACAGAGATAATGCTGGGAGTGTGTATGAGTGTTTGCAGGTTAGGGTTAGAGTAAGGGCTATGTTAAGGAATGGAGGTAGTGCTGGGAGTGTGTATGAGTATTTGTAGGTTAGGGTTAGAGTAAGAGTTAAGTAAGGAGATAGAGACAGAGATAATGCTGGGAGTGTGTATGAGTGTTTACAGGTTAAGGTTAGAGTAAGGGCTATGTTAAGGAATGGAGGTAGTGGTGGGAGTGTGTATGAGTATTTGTAGGTTAGGGTTAGAGTAAGAGTTAAGTAAGGAGATAGAGACAGAGATAATGCTGGGAGTGTGTATGAGTGTTTGCAGGTTAGGGTTAGAGTAAGGGCTATGTTAGGATATAGAGGTAGTGTTGACAGTGTATGTGAGTGTTTGCAGGTTAGAGTTAGAGTAAAGGCTATGTTAGGGGACAGTTGTAGTGTTGGCTGTGTGTATGAGCGTTTGCAGGTTAAGGGTGGCAGTGTGTATGAGTGTTTGCAGGTTAGGGTTAGAGTAAGGGTTATATTAGGGGATTGAGGTAGTGCTGGGAGTATGTATGAGTATTCGCAGGTTAGGATTAGGGTAAGGGCTATGTTAGGGGAAGAGGTAGTGCTGCTAGTGTGTATGAATATTTATTTATTTATTTTTCCATTTGTTAACCGGGTTAGTCCGACTGGGCCCAGAGATCCCTTTCTCAGCAGAGACCCAAGGAGAAAACCTCCATGAAAGTAATTAAAAAAATAAGAAAAACCTAACAATTCAAGTTGTAATATACTTAACAGTAGAACCACAACAGGCACCCAAAGAGGCAGAAGGTAATAATAAAACACGAGCCTGTAGGTGTAAGCAGCAGCAGGTTTAATCACATAAACGCCACACAATAAAAAGTGTTTTTGTCCACCAGACTTCTTCAGATGTAAAATCCTCTTTGGGTGCCTGTTGTAGTTTTACTGGTTCTTGGTTCTGTGGCACCCTTTCCTTGGAGTTTTCGGAATACTTAACAGTAGAAAAACAGAGAGAAATACACAATACAAATATATATGTGGCAAAAGTACATTATTTTGAGAATGCAGTAACAATATGTTTGAGAAATTTGGTTAGCATTAAGTTATTTGCAAGGAATGTAGTAATGCCTCAAATAAAATAAAAAATCAGAGTAACATCATGGCATCTCTCCTCAAATTGCATCTCTCCTAAAACTGGATATGCTCCCGTACCCCTGATAAATAACCACTTATACTAACCCCCTCTTACTAAGCCTAAACCTCTGCCTGTGTTCTACTTACACTCCTTCTATTCTCACCACACCATTCTGATCTGATGATCTATCATTTATGACTTCCACCTCCTACTTCAGCCCAGTAACCACTCTCATTCACCTTACACCTTAACACCTCCACTCACAACTATCTAGCCTTATACCTGCACTCCTTTCACACTTGTATCTAACTCTCCATCGCCACTGTTTTTCTTTCTCTATCATAGTCCTTCCTATATTACTTCTTGAAGATATATGTCCCACTGTCTTGTACAAGACTCAGTATCATCCTACTGCAATGAAATGAATCAATGCTATACTCTGCATCCTATGTATTAATAATTATTGCTTGCACTGTAAGCAATCTTTCTTACTTGTTTGTGCTGTATTATTAATGTTGGATCTTTTCTGCTTATGCCTCCACTGAAAATGGGCTCTTCCTTGGCCCAGTGGACTTTCCCGGTCAACAAATGCAATAAATAAATAAATACTACAACAAAGATGCATTTAATAGCATAGGAGAGAGTAATATATATAAAGACAGTTTAGGTAGATACCAGGCAGATATGTTAATTGAGAGAAGAAGAAAAATTCATTAGGTAATTTCCTGACAAGTACAGATCCATGCATGCTGGAAATTAATTTTTAGTTGCTTTTTGAATTCACCACTTTTGGTAGTGGAGTGAAGGGACAATGGAAGTTTGTTCCATGAGTATACAATTGAATGACTGTAATGTATTTTTCCAATATTTTTGTTTGGCTTTTTTGGCTTGGATCTGCAGGTTTTGGTTAGGGTAGGGGCTATATCAGGGAATAGAAGTAGTGCTGGCAGTGTGCGTTAGCGTTTGCAGGGTAGGCATAGAGTAAGGGCTATGTTAGTGAACAGATGTAGTGCTGCGAGTGTGTATGAGTGTCTGCAGGTTAGGGTTAGATTAAGGGTTATGCTAGGGGATAGAGGTAATGCTGGCAGTGAGCACAAGTGTTTTTAAGTTAGCGTTAGAGTAAGGGCTATGTTAAGGGACATATGGAGTGTGTTAATGTTTGTGATGAATGTCCTTTTGTATTGTGCAGTGGTAGTGCTACAGAAAGGGTTCTCGCAAAATAAGTTATTGGGTTAGGGTTGGAACAGCTCAGTTTTATGGTTATTATACATTAATAATTGATTGCAGGCTCTCCATCTCACCTTATTAATGCATACTAACTCTAACTGTAACCTAACACCTTACCTTACAAAACCCTTCCCATAACATTACCATTTTCAGAGAAAAAATGTCTGGTAATTGTAGTAGGGTCGTGTTAATAGATTGCAAAAGGAAATGGGTTGTTTTCCTTTTGCAAACTTGGTTTTCAATTATTTATTTTTTTGAGTTTCTGACAGTTCATTGTGTTGGGATTAATGATTTGTAGTTCAAACTTTCAGCATTTTGAACAGTCTTCTCTTTCTCTCTTGATAAAATATATATATGTATATATGATAAAATATATATAGTTCTCTCTTATGCCAGTCATACTACGGTGCGGATAAGGGAAAATTCCCTTTTCCCCACTGTAGTGCGATCTCGGAGTGAGAATATTAAAATGGGGGGGTGTGGGGGGCTTGCCCCCTGCGTAAAAGTAAATTTAATGTTTTTTTTTTTTTTAACACACTTTAGTGAAAACGTTTTTTTCGGTGAAAGCACTTTTGTTAAAGTGTGTTCGTTGTTAGTGGATTCGGACTGTTGAAGTTTCGTTCAACAGTCCTAGATCCATATATGCATATATGATAAAATATATATAGTTCAATGTGTTGGGATTAATGATTTGTAGTTCAAACTTTCAGCATTTTGAACAGTCTTCTCTTTCTCTCTTGATAAAATATATATATGTATATATGATAAAATATATATATGTGTGTGTGTGTATATATATATATATATATATATATATATATGTATACATATATATATATATATATATATATATATATATATATGTATATAGTTTACTATCATTATGTCATGCTCACGTTGCTCGACACTGCATATGAGCGACACCAATCAGCAAATCCCATAATGCAGAATGGTCAAAATGTCGCAAAAACACCAAATTCTACATTTCCGACCTCTCTGCACCCAAAAAGAAGTGCTAACATGGGTCACAAAGGGGGTGGGATTTTGTGATTTGCAACAATTGCATTCTGCATTTTCAGCAGTTGCAGATCGGTGTTCACATTTGCAGTGTCAAGCAATGAGCACTCAACATAACGATAGTAAACCTATATATATATATATATATATATATATATATATATATATATATATATATATATATATATATATAGTTTGTAGTCTTCTGACAAATCACTGAGGACTGAAGTCACTAAATGAGGGAAACATTTCAGTTTCATACTTTATATCATTCAAAAATGCATGTCAACACAAATCATTTTATTTTAACAACATTCTCAATTTATATAAGAGCAATATTTAAATTCAGTCCCTATTTTGGGGGTTTTGTCCCACCATTATTTTAGGATTTGTCCAGATTTCTTGCATTAAGAGGTTGAGAGATATGGTGTGTGTTTATATATATATATATATATATATATATATATATATATATATATATATATATATATATATATATATATATATATATATATATATATGTGATTGTCTCATGAAAGCTCAAACTGCAAATAGAGTGAATCACAAAAGAGCAATCATTTTAGAGTGAATCTTAAATGATTGGAAGGTACACAAACTGCACAAGCTGAGTCTCCACACCCCCTGGTAATTATATATACCAAGTATGAGACAGAACAACAGTGGGGTAATGACAAATTCTCTTATCCCACTATACCACAATCTCATGCAAAAAGCTGCTGGCAAAACTACCATTCAAAAGAATGAGCATTTAATTTTTTTTCATCACGAAAAAGCATTCGCTCATATGAATTTTTGCTCTTCTGGATTACAACTATAGATATGTGATGGGTAGGTATGGTGTCAAGGAGAGGAATGCAGAAGGTCAGATGATTGTGGATTTTGCGAAAAGGATGGACATGGCTGTGGTGAATACGTATTTTAAGAAGAGGAAGGAGCATAGGGTGATGTACAAGAGTGGAGGAAGATGCACACAGGTGGATTATATCCTATGTAGGAGGGCCAGTCTGAAGGAGATTGGAGACTGTAAAGTGGTGACTGGGGAAAGTGTAGTTAAGCAGCATAGAATGGTGGTCTGCAGGATGATGTTGGTGATCAAGAAGTGGAGGAGGAGTGTGAAAGCAGTGCCAAGGATTAAATGGTGGAAGTTAAAACAGGGTGATTGTGAGGTGGAGTTCAGGGAAGAGTTAAGACAAGCAATGGGAGGCAATGAAGAGTTACCGAATAGCTGGGTAACTACAGCAGAGCTAGTAAGGGAGACTGCTAGGAAGGTGCTTGGTGTGACATCTGGACAGAGGAAGGAGGACAAGGAGACATGGTGGTGGAATGAGGAAGAACAGGAGAGTATACAGAGGAAGAGGCTGGTGAAGAAGAAGTGGGATTGTCACAGAGATGAAGAAAGTAGACATGAGTATAAGGAGATGAGGCGCATGGCAAAGAGAAAGGTGGTGAAGGCTAAGGATAAGGCATATAGAGAGTTGTATGAGAGACTGGACACTAAAGAGGGAGAAAAGGACCTGTACCAATTGGCTAGACAGAGGGACAGAGCTGGGAAAGGTATGCAGCAGGTAAGGGTGATGAAGGACAGTGAGGGAAACATACTCACAAGTGAGGAGAGTGTGTTGAGTAGATGGAAAGAGTACTTTGAAGGGCTGATGAATGAAGAGAATGAGAGAGAGAGAAGGTTGGATGATGTGGGGATAGTGAATCTGAAGTGAAGCAGATTAGCAAGGAGGAAGTAAGGACAGCTATGAAGAGGATGAAGAATAGAAAGGCTGTTGGCCCAGATGAAATACCAGTGGAAGCATGGAGGTGCTTAGGAGAAATGACAGTGGAATTTTTAACCAGATTGTTTAATGAAGTTTTGGAAAGTCAGAGGATGCCTGAGGAATGGAGAAAAAGTGTTTTGGTACCTATCTTTAAGAATAAGGGTGATGTGCAGAGCTGCAGTAACTACAGAGGGATAAAATTGATCAGTCACAGCTTGAAGTTATGGGAAAGAGTAGTGGAAGCTAGGTTAAGAAGGGAGGTGATGATTAGTGATCAGCAGTATGGTTTCATGCCAAGAAAGAGCACTACAGATGCAATATTTGCTCTGAGAGTGTTGTTGGAGAAATACAGAGAAGGTCAGAAGGAGTTGCATTGTGTCTTTGTGGACTTAGAGAAAGCATATGACAGGGTGCCTAGAGAGGAGTTGTGGTATTGTATGAGGAAGTCGGGAGTGGCAGAGAAGTATGTAAGAGTGGTACAGGATATGTACAAGGGTAGTGTGACATTGGTGAGGACTGCGGTGGGAGTGACAGATACGTTTAAGGTGGAGATGGGATTACATCAAGGATCAGCTCTGAGCCCTTTCTTATTTGCAGTGGTGATGGACAGGTTGACAGATGAGATTAGACAGGAGGCCCCATGGACTATGATGTTTGCAGATGACATTGTGATATGCAGTGAGAGTGGGGAACAGGTTGAGGAGACCCTGGAGAGGTGGAGATATGCTTTAGAGAGGAGAGGAGAGGAATGAAGGTCAGCAGGGCTAAAACAGAATATATGTGTGTAAATGAGAGGGAGGGTAGAGGAATGGTGAGGATGCAGGGAGTGGAGTTGGTAAAGGTGGATGAGTTTAAGTACTTGGGATCAACAGTTCAGAGTAATGGTGAGTGTGGAACAGAGGTGAAGAAGAGAGTACAGGCAAGGTGGAATGGGTGGAGAAGAGTGTCAGGAGTGATTTGTGACAGACGGGTACCAATAAGAGTGAAAGGGAAGGTCTACAAGAGGGTAGTGAGACCAGCTATGTTATATGGGTTGGAGATGGTAGCATTGTTAAAAAGGCAGGAGTCGGAGCTGGATGTGGCAGAGTTAAAGATGTTAAGATTTGCACTGGGTGTGACTAAGATGGACAGGATTAAGAATCAGTATATTAGAGGGTCAACTCAGGTTGGACAGTTTGGAGACAAAGCAAGAGAGGCGAGATTGCGTTGGTTTGGACATGTGCTGAGGAGGGATGCAGGGTATATTGGGAAAAGGATGCTAAGGATGGAGCTGCCAGGTAAGAGGAAAAGAGGAAAGCCTAAGATGAGGTTTATGGATGTGGTGAGAGAGGACATGCAGGCGGATGGTGTGAAAGAGCATGATGCAGAGGGCAGGAAGAAATGGAAACAGATGATCCGCTGTGGCAACCCCTATCGGGAACAGCCGAAAGAAGATGATATATATATATATATATATATATATATATATATATATATATATATATGGGTCTAGGAAATTTCACTGGATGCACATTTCACTGAAACTCAAATGACTGAACACAAATCAATGAATGCACAATTCACTGAAAACTCTATTCACTGAAACACATTTCACTGAAAGTTATATATAGCCTTTTCCCCACTGTAGTGAAACCCTGGAGTTAGTATATATAGTAAGGAGGTATGGGGACACTGCTCCTACATTGGGGGGTGTGGGGCCTTAGCCCCCCCAAAAATCCAAGTATATGTTATGTTCAGAAAAGAGTACTATATTGGAATTGCAAGTATCCATGTATATAGTTCAAAATATTTAAAATATGTGGGGGAGCTATGCCCCCCACACACACCTTTACTATAAATACTAACTCCAGGGTCACACTACAGTGGGGAAAAGGCCATATATAACTTTCAGTGAAATGTGTTTCAGTGAATCGAGTTTTCAGTGAATTGAGCTTTCAGTGAAAAGTGCACACTAATTTGAGTTTCAGTACAATGTGCAATCAGTGAAATGTCCTAGACCTATCTATATATATATATATATATATATATATATATATATATATATATATATATATATATATATCTAGATATATATATATATATATATATATGTGTGTGTGTGTGTGTGTGTGTGTGTGTGTGTGTAAATTCTATATGTGTATGTGCTGTCATGGCAGTCTGTCAAATGCATAGCTTAGCCTGTTACAGCCATTTTCACTGTCACAAGCTATCTAATGCACTTTCTGAGTGTAGAATCTTGCAAGTCAAGTAAAAATTACATTTGTGAAGGGCAAGCCACTTAGGTCCTTAATTTTGAATTATCTTCTGTTTCTCCTTTCTCCCTTTCCACTTTACAAAAAAATAAATAAATAAACATTTATAAGCTTGTTTCCTGCCTTTCCTGTAACTAGTCTACTCCAGATACAGATTTGTTGTAACCAGGACTGTTTGTAAGCTTCAGAGCCCCCAAAGCCTTTCTGTGTTGAAGGGAAGCCTTTTAGCTTATCAGTGGGAGTGGTAAGCACTAGGTAGCATATTTACCACAAGAGTGGTTTCTGGCCCAGAAATTGTAGTTTATTGGCCGTTTGGGCAGTTTTTCCAACTCTTTCAACTTTCTGGTTTAAAAGCCTGCATTTGCACTTGTTTCCCACCTTTCCTGTAACTAGTCTAGTCCAGATAGAGATTTGCTGTATCCAGGACTGTTTGTAAGCTTCAGAGCCCCCAAAGCCGTTCTGTGTGTAAGCTTCTGAGCCCCGAGGAAAATAGTTTTTGTACTTACTTTCCTCACTTGCTTAGAGAAAAGCAGCTCTTATACTCACTTTCCTCACTTGTCTAGAGGAAAGTAGTTTTTTATTCAGGCATGTCCAAGGGTCAGCTCCCAGTGTTCTCTTCTGCCTATCTAATGCATCTGGGCATCTTGAGGCAATGTAGCAATTGTCTCATGTACACAGACAACCCTCTCCTCCTACCACCCAACACCACAACCTGTGAGAGATGCACTTATCTAGCCAAACTGGAGGTAATGCTGTCTCCAACCAAGACTGAACTTGACAGTCAAGAGGAGAAGGTAAACACTTGCACCACACCACACTCATCACATAGTCCCACTAAACCTACACCACCAAAATCCACACATAGAAACACAAAACCATTCACAGAGGCTCTCAATAATAATCTGCTCAAGCAACAGAGACCTCCAAAGCAGAAACGCAAGCAACCTCCATCCCCCAACACACCCCAAATGACACATAGCCCACAGACTCAGTGTGCTAATAAACCACAGACCATAAGGCAAACCAACGTACCCAACACACTAGTCATAGGTGACTCTATAGTCAGGCACACTGATGTCCCACTCACCAGGCTAAACAAGGAGGTTATTGTCAGCTGCCTGTTGGTGCCAGGATCCGCCACATAAGCCATGCACTCAGGTCACTCCACAACAAGTACAAATATGACTCTGCCATTGTCCATGATGGTGTGAACAACCTGAGACGTACCTCCCTGGACTACATGAAAAGAGACATGGAAGAGTTCTCTGATCTTGTAGCCCAGGCAGGTATGACCCTAGCCCTGAGTAGTATCCTGCCATCACCCAGAATGATACCGCAGTACAAGGACAAAATGATTAACTTCAACAATTGGCTAAGCTTCTAGTGTCATTCTAAAGGGATCCAGAATCTTTCTGCCTGGGACGACATGGTCGACAGACCATGATGCTTTGCCAGATATGGCCTGCACCTGTCACCCCTGGGATTCCAGATACTGGCTAAGGCTCTTGCCACCCCTATAGTGCCTTTTTTAGGCAAGGTTCAAATGACAAATTCACCACTGTAACAGGAACAGGCAAGCAAAAACTGAGGGTAATGCTACTCAATGCTAGAAGTCTAAATCTCAAAATGCACTCACTCAAGGCACTCCTTAAAATGGAGAACATCAATATCTGTGCAGTGACTGAGACCTGGTTCAAGGATCTAGAGAGCATCCCTGCATTACCAGGCTATAACTCATACCACACTTTTCTGCCATCTAACCTAGACCAGAACACCAAAGGCAGAGGTGTTTCCATATTCATTAAGGTTATCCACACCTCCAGGCTAGTTGCACAGCATAATGCATCCGAGGTTATCCAAGTGCAACTAACTCTGGGCAAAACTGCAATCCGAATTGTAGCTTGCTACAGATCCCCCACTATGCCCCAGGATTCCCACTCCTCTTTTCTTGATATACTGGAAAATATTAGGGTTCAACCAAACACCCTAATAATGGCCGATTTCAACTACCCCACCATTAACTGGGAAAACTACTCATGTACCAACTTCTTCGCTCAACACTTTCTGGAATTCATAAATTCCAATGCCCTGGATCAACTTATCTACACTCCCACCAGGGGAAACAATATCCTAGACTTAGTCATTACCAGCATGAATGACTGGTGTTCCACACCTGACGTCAACTCCTCATTGGTCAGATCTGACCATAAGCTAATCACCCTAGATATCCACATCCCGCCCCCACCCACCATTAAGGAAACCAGGGTAAAAAATTTCTCCAAAGTCAACTTCATGCTTCTTAAGACAGAAGTGGTGAACTTCATGATACCCATGCAGATGGACAATACAGTTACGACTGCTGAATCCTACACAAATGCACTCTATAAGCACTTAGACAAGTGCATGGATCATGCTATCCCAAACAGAACCAAGACGCTATCATCCAAAAGAAGGAAGCCAATCTGGTGGTCCCCTGCCATAAACAAACTCTACAACAGAAGGATAAAACTTTTGAAAAAGAGAGTAAAATCCCATGAGTGGAGGAGCTCCCTGGTCAACTTCACGAAGAAGCTGAGATCCCTTATAAAGATCCTCCAAAGCTAGCTAAGAAAACAAAATCACCACTGATTCTAAGGGCAACCGCAAAGCATTCTATAGCTATGTCAAGAATCTTGATGGCAACACCCAGATCTGCTCTGAGTTACAGCACAACGGCATGAAAATTACAGAACCAACTGATATTGCCAACATCCTGGCAGATAGGTTCAGTGCTAACTTTACCCCCCCTCTTAACCCCTAAAGGGGCCATATCTATACAGGAAGAATGTAGAGTCCCTGTAATCACATCTATGCAGGTAAAAGCTGCACTCTATTAAACCAAAAACACAGCATCCATGGGACTAGACAACACCCCAGGCTGCATTTTACACGATCTTCAGAACCTAAGCACCATGTTCAATCATAGTCTCACATCAGGCTTTTTGCCCACTGAATGGCACACAGCAACAGTTATCTCACTCCAAAAAGGGGGAGCCAACACTGATCCTGGAACTATCGCCCTATTAGCCTGACGAGCCTGCTCTGCAAGGCCATGGAATGTATCATCATGGAACTCATAAACAAAGACATTGGTAACCTCCAAACTCTGGACCCTACCCAGTTCAGGTTTTTGAAAGGCAGATCATGCCTTCTGAAGCTGATTGACTTCTTTGAGGCAGTCACCAAAACCGTAGACAAGGGTAAGGTGGTTCACACAGTCTATCTTGACCTCGCCAAGGCTTTTGACACCATCCCCCATTCTAGAATTATAGCTAAACTCATAAAACTAGGTATAAATCCCTACGTCACAAGCTGGGTTGCCAACTGACTCACTGACAGAACCCACACTGTGAAAATTGCAGACTCTAAATCTGACTTCAAAACAGTGACAAGTAGAGTACCACAGGGTTTAGTCCTGGGACCTCTCCTGTTTGATATCTGCTTCTCTGAAGTACAGGCTAACAGAGACGGCCTTTGGCTAATGAAGTTTGCAAATGACTGCAAACTAGGAGCCATAGTCGAGTCTCCAAATGATGTGGACATCCTGCAGAAGGGCCTCACTGAGACAGATGCCTGGTGTCAGAGGCATGGTCTCAAGCTCAATGCCAAAAAGTGCATCCCCTTTGGTAAAAACTCTGTACCCATGAACTACCACATAAACGGCAGTCTACTTAACACCGAATGTGTGATAAGAGACCTTGGGACCCAGGTGGACAGTAGTTTCTCCTTTGATAATCACACTACCACAGTAGTCAGGAAATCCTTCGATGTGCCTCACCTCATCACAAAAGGGTTCTCATCCAGGAAAAAAGAGGTCATTGTTCCCCTCTGCTCGGCACTCACCCCCTGTTTGGAATGTATCTCACAAGACATCTGCAGCAGCTGGAAAGGCCACAGAAGTATCTCACAAAGAGGATTACTGGCCTCAAACAGATGCCCTACACTGACTGTCTCAAAAAACTCCAGCTTTACTCTGTAGCCGATTGCCTACTCTGAGAAGATCTCTGCCTTACATATAAAGCTATGTTAAACCCAGAGCTGTTGGACATGCTGCACCTAAAGTAATCCCAATCCCTCCAAGCTACACACTCTAGGGATCTAAACCTTGTCACCACAATAAACAGGACATGCTGGAGGGATAGATTCCTGTCCCAGAGACTTCCTATACTCTGGAACAAGCTACCCATCTATGTCAAACAAAGTTCCTCATTAGCACTCTTCAAGAAAAATCTTGATGAGTGGATGGGAAATAGGAAATACACCCCAGGGATCACTTCTGTGACTCTGCTCAACAGGTGCACAGGAAATTAACTTTCTTGGGTGGAGTAAGCCAGTGAACCTTGTTGGCTAGGCTTACTTAGGCCCTTGGGCCAAATGCCTAGTACCCACCTATGAATCTATGAACCTATGAACAATGCTAGTCCTAATGGTATTTACCTTTGGTGTTCTCAGTTGTGTGACAGTGGAGATAGTATATACAAGTTACGGGGTATGAGTACACAGCCTCTAGATCTTGAGGGGTGGTGGTGAAGCCCTCACTTAAAACATGCTTTTATGACTTTTTTTTTTGAGTTACTGACACAAAAGGAAGCTATGTTTTCTTCTTGTCATCTGTTTCTTTCACTTATTTTTTTCCATGTTTTTCAGGGTGTTGCATCAACTTTCACCATCTCTTTCTTGATTCAGTGGCACTCTGTTACCTTCTTTGACAGTCATGTCTAACTCTCTCAGGTCTTCTCACACGTAACCCATCCAGATTTCTGCTGGATAGTCTTATTTTCCCTTGCCTTCTTTCTTTCTTTCTTTCTTTCTTTCTTTCTTTCTTTCTTTCTTTCTTTCTTTCTTATTTATTTTACATTTGTTTACCGGGAAGGTCTGACTGGACATAGCTGTCCATTTTCAGTGGAGGCCCACGGAGAAAAGCTCCAGAACAATGGCTAACATATTATACATAAGATATTTACACATCCAGTTCTAAAAATATAGTACGACAATAACATATGATTACATAAAATATTTACATAAGCATAGTAGTTTAGACATACAATTAAAAGTATAGCAGGTAGTAACATTTGATTGTTGTTTATACAGTATGTTTAGTAGAGATAATCTTGAAGATGTACTGAAGATAAGACAAGAAAGGAAAAACTAAAAAAGGAGGAGAATATAGACAAGTTCATATGAGGTGCATTGACATTTTAAGGGAAAGCTTTTCAAGTTGGTCTAGAAGAGAGTTAGTTGGTATAGTTGGGGCAGTGGGGAGTAGGCAAAAGTGAGTTGGTAAGTAACGTGTGATAATATATAGTGCATCTGTGGGAGTTTTAAAGAGGAGGTTGGATAGTGGGTAGGTGAAAGGAGTTAGAATTTGTCAACCAGGTACTAGGCAGTTACTAGTAATGCGTGATAATATATAGTGCATCTGTGGGAGTTTTAAAGAGGAGGTTGGATAGTGGGTAGGGGAAAGGAGTTAGAATATGTCAGCCACGTGCTAGGTAGTTACAAGTAATATGTGATAATATATAGTGCATCTGTGGGAGTTTTAAAGAGGCTGGATAGTGGGTAGGGAAAAGGAATTAGAATATGTCAGCCAGGTGCTAGGCAGTTACAAGTAACATGTGATAATTATAGTGCATCTGTGGGAGTATTAAAGAGGAGGTCGGATAGTGGGTATGGGAAAGGAGTTAGAATATGTCAGCCAGGTGCTAGGCTGTTACAAGTAATGTGTGATAATGTATAGTGCATCTGTGGAAGTTTTAAAGAGGAGGTTCGATAGTGGGTAGAGGAAAGGAGTTAGAATATGTCAGCCAGGTGCTAGGCAGTTGCATGTGCAGGAGTTGTTTAGGTGGGAAATAAGCTGTTTTTTGAAGATGGTTTTATTAGGTTGAACCCTGATTTGTAGTGGTAGGGAGTTCCAAGTCTTGGCTATGTCTTTTTCTTTCCTGCATATATACCCAAACCACCATAATCTGTTCTCTTTGACCTTTTCTGAAACTGGAGATACTTTGGCTTCTGCTCTTATGTCTTCATTTCTTTGTCTGTCCCACAGTGTACATCCTATCACTGTTCTCAACCACTTTATTTCCATCACCTCTAGCTTCCTCATCGCTCTGTCTTTACTGCCCAGGTTTCTGCACCATACTGTAGTACTGGTCGCACCATTGTTTTGAACACCTTACTTTTCAACTTCTTTGGCATTCTTATGTCACACACTACTTCTGACATTCTAGATTGGACCTACTCATTCAGACTTCTCTTCTCCTCAACCACTCATGCCAGACACTTGAAGTGGTTAACTTGATCCACTGTTTTCCCTTTTATCTCGGTTTTCATCTTCTTTAGATTCTTTCTTTTCTGCCATTGCAACGGTCTTATTTGCAATTTGTTTTATCCCATGTGCACTCCATTTCCTTATAATTTTCCAAAGTCCTTGTTCAGAGTCTGCATGCAGCAGCTTTGTTGATCTGTCATCTCTGACCTGTTTGCTAATGTAGTCTATCACCAGTATAAACAACAGACAGCAGTTGGCTCAGACCTGATGCACACCCAGTCCCAAAGGGAACTTCTCTGTGATACTGAACACTATTCATACTTGTGGCTTTGGGTTCTTGTACATAGTCTGCACCAATTCTATCAGTGTTTCTTCAACTTTGAACCATTGCAGGACTGTCCAAATTAGCTTTCTTGGCACCTTGTAATATGCTTTCTCCAAGTCTGGTTATGCCCAGTTGGACTCTTTCCTCATTTCTAGCTTCTTCTTGGCTGTCTTTCTCACTGCAAACATTGGGTTAATTGTGCTGCATTTTGATTTGAAACTAAACTGCTCATATTCCATATTATTTTTTACTTTTCTGTTTATTGTTTTATGAATTATCCTCTCCAGAACTTTCATGCAGTGTGACTGTAATCTGATGCATCCATTCTGCCCACGGTTATGAAGGTTCCCTTTGACCTTCTACACTGGCACCAGTATGCTAATTCTCCAGTCAACTTGGATACACCATTCTGTCCATACTGCTATGAGTACCCTCAGGAGCCATTTCTCCTCTAACTTATTCAACATCTTGATCATATCTGCAGTGATCTCATCTGAGTCTGCTGCTTTCTCTAACTTAATTTTCCTTACAGCTGTGCTTAGTTCATCTAGGGGTGGCTCCTGTCCTCTTCTTCTTCTTTCATCATAGGCTATGTCTGGGGCAGTACAGCTTCTGCAGGATTTTCTTTATTAAGAACCTGCTGGATATATCCTTTTCATATTCCTACAGTGACCTATGGAGTGGTGAGTAGGTCATTGCTGGCATTCTTTATGAAGAGTATCTGATGACTATATTCTTTATCTTTCTCTCTTTGTCTTGTAACCAGATAGAGTTTTTCTGTGCCATCTGCAGAGTCACTTTCCAGAAGCAGGGAGAGTGCCTGTTATGGCTTGTTCATTGCTATTGCAACTGCTCACTTAGCCTCTTTGTTAGACAACTAGTATTCCTTCTTAGCCTGATCTTAGCTGTTAGCCAACTAGTATTCCTTCTCAGCCTGACTGTAGCTCCCATTTTTTCTGCACACCTTCTTTCTTTTGATGACTTCCCAGACTTCCGCATTCCACCACCAGCATTCCTTATGTATCTTATTTCCATACCTGCGTCAGCTACATATTTATTCTATAGTCCTTACACATACTGTTTTAAGGCACAGTCATTCTTCTTCATCTCCAGCTATTTCTTCCTTTTCCAGAGGCTCTAGAGCCCTGACTAATACCTTGAACTGTTGTGCTTTCTTCAGATAACTTAAAGGTTTTCACCCGAGTCTATGTTGACATTAGAGCCTTCTTTGACAACTACTTGCAGCTGATTGTGGTAACCAGTAGTTTATATATCATATAAATATTGACTTCATGCGATTGTAAGGATAGCTTATTCCATAATCCAGGAAGGCACTGTTTAATGTTATCTGTCACCTTTTTTTATTGATATTTCTTATTAGTAGTAGGTATTGTATTCCCAAATTTGTTAACTTCCCCCCAGTGGTACATTCTATGCATGCAGATTACTTTATAAACCTAAGTAAGTTGTAAGAAACAGAACACAATAAAAATTTATGAATCTTTTCTGAATAATTAAAGTTTTACAAACGTTTAATTTTTCCAAGAATTATACATTTTCAAATCCTTTTAGGAAGTTTGTTCAAATGTTACAGAATCCAGCTGTGCATTCAGTAACAGTTCAGATTAGTGAGGTGTAATGTGGTACAGTGACCTCCCAGAGTGACTAGAATTGTGGTTTTTGAATAGGATAGGCTAGAAAGCATCCTTTTCTGACTTTGGTAGGTATACACTGGGTGATCATCAGTAAAGTTAGCTTTGTACCGCTAATTATGCTTTACTGTAGTGATCCAGTAGCAGTACAAAGCTAATGATTCATTGAGATACGCAAGGGCTGCATGAAGAAAAGCTTATTGGCCTCCATTGCACAATTCTGAAATGAACACCTACAGCAGTTAGAACATTTGCATTGGTAATCCCTTCTACCATTGATCACGGTGCTTGTTTATAAGCACCTCTGCAGACACACACACACACACACACACACACACACACACACACACACACACACACACACACACACACACACACACACAGACACACACACACACGACCCATCAGTCATAGTCAATCGTACGTCTGTGACTGCACATCTCATTATTTTGGTTGCAATCAAATACATAAATACAGCCACACAAATTATTTTCTCAGCTCAATGGTCAGAATTCACTCTACAGTCCCCTTCAACCCCCTCCCAACACACACATACACACCCATCAGTCCCTTAGTTCAGAAATCAAGGTGGACACAGAACCAACATGGGGGACACCTATTGTCCTTATCCTCTTTGAAAGTTGCTAGAATACTAAGTTTTGCATTGTCATGCTTTATCTGAAGGCTGTTAAGTCTGAAACTTAAATGTTAATCTTCCCTGATTTACCAGAAGAAATACAAACTTTATGAGGAATAGACCAAAATATTAGGCAAAAAATCCGGAACATTACATAAAATCAAGACCATTTGAGAGCTTCTGTGTCCCCAACACACACACACACACACACACACACACACACACACACACACACACACACACACACACACACACACACACCCATCAGTCCCTTAGTTCAGAAATCAAGGTGGACAAAAAAACAACATGGGGGACACCTATTGTCCTTATCCTCTTTGAAAGTTGCTAGAATACTAAACTTTGCATTGTCGTGCTTTATCTGAAGGCTGTTAAGTCTGAAACTTAAATGTCAGTCTTCCCTGATTTACCAGAAGAAATACAAACTTTATGAGGAATAGACCAAAATATGAGGCAAAAAATCTGGAGCATTACATAAAATCAAGACCATTTGAGAGCTTCTGTGTTCCCAACACACACACACACACACACACACACACACACACACACACACACACACACACACACACACACACACACACACACACACGTAGACAGATATTACCATCAAGTATAGCCATCTTGTATGACTGTGATTATGCACCTCAATTGTTTGACAACTATTGGCTTTATATCCTTAGGAAGTTGTTTGAGTAACAGGCATGCTTTTTATGAAGGCTACTAAGTTTGAAACTCAAATGTCAATTCTGATTGATTCGCCTGAAAACCATAAGAGAAGCAGTCCATCATATGAGGCAAAATCTGGAACAGCTGAGAGCTTATGTGCCCCCCCCCCACCCACACTCAGACACTAGAATAAATTACTTAACCTTCCACATGCTGGCATCATAATGCTTGCAGAAAAAATATGGTCACAATACTTTTAAAAAACACACTCACTTCTGTACAAGTGCTATTGCACCCCTGCTGCCATTTGCTTTCAGTTTCAGGCTGCCTCAGTTACCAAGGGTAGCTAATAAGAAGGCTTCTTCTCTGCTTCACGTAGCAGCATTTCTAACATTCTCAACTCACAATTAAGAGGTGTAATAAGACTGTAATTGTCTTATTCATCTGCGGATGATATGGATTACATGGAATGCCAGGCTGTAATAAGAATTTTTTATTACCTCACATTTCCTCAGAGTTCCAAGCAACAGGAGGAAAAAAGAAGGTCAGAAAGTCAAAATTATGCTTAACTTAAAAATAATACCCATACCTATATCTTTTCTTTCTTTCTTTCTTTCTTTCTTTCTTTCTTTCTTTCTTTTGTAGGGGATGGTATAGCCCAGCAGCCAGTATTTTGAGACACCACTGGTATAGTGCCAATATAAGCATTTATTTTTTTTATAAAGTTTAATAACAAAATAAAAAAGTTAATACAAACATTTATTACTTGTGGATGTGCCATATTAGATGCATTATACAAGACAGAAAATCCAATAAAACTGTTATTCTCCATAATATTCCAGAAGTGAAAAATATGAATGTTTACTATCATGTTTTGTCCATTTTATGTCCCTACTCTAACTGAATTTTTGCCTTTTATTCCTTTCTAAATAATCATTTGTCCTAACAAAGTAGCAATCTTTTTTTATTTGTACCTTCTGTTAACCATAATCTTCCACACAAATTATTCACTTAGTATCTATTAACAAGAGCTTTCCTAGAAAATCTGGAGCATGGTGTACTCCATACCTGACCATTAAATCCTAAAGTTCTGTAAATTATGTATCCCAAATGTCTTTTCTGCTATGCTAAAGGACAGGGCTATGAAACAAAGTTGCATCACAACAAAAATATGTATGTCAGAGGTAACATTTTAAGTTTCCATTTTTTTTTTAAAACAAGTTTATTGTTTTTAACATACAAAATAAATATCATAACAATTTTATACAAGCAATTAAAATAGAAATAGTTATAACATTCAATAAAATAACCAAAGTATTTACAAAGACATCCACTACAAATCAAATCAACTGATTAAACTATAATGTCATGCTATTGAGACTAAGATTTTTTAACAGGTTTTGTAAAGTATCCCATATAATATAATAAGATGTTTTTCTAGTAGTTCTTGATTTTATTGTCATCAATTCCATATGACACACTTCAGTCATAACATTTTTAAATTCATTAAATGAAGGAGGGGTATCTGAAATCCAATTTCTGGTTATTATTTTTCTAGCCACTGCTAGAATAGACCATAATAAGGGAAGTTTAACTTTTTAACACTTTTAGGAACAGGTGTGTTAAATAATATAAGTGATTTAGAAACAATGAAATTATCTGTGAAAAGGGCCTGCAAAAAATCATTGATTAACTTCCAATATTCCTGCAATTTTATACAGTCATAAAACATATGTGCCCAATCAGCATTTATTTCTACATTACATCTTTTACATAAGTTGTCTTTATTATTTATTTTATTCATCATTAAAGGTGAATAGAAGGATCTATGTAAAATTTTCCAAGTAAAAAGTCTCCAATTAATGGAAGAAGTAGTTTTATAAGCAGATTCCAATATATATTGTTTATCTTGTTGTTTTGGTGATTCACCATTAATGGAAATGAAATAATTCCAATAGGTATCTGAACTGTAATGAGTTTCTTCTCTGATAATTTTATGTATGTATGAGAGCTTACCTTTATCAGAAACTCTATGTTGTAAATTTAATATCAAGTAATCAATCAGTATTGGAACAGATTCTTTAACTGTTAAAGACATTAAATCAATTTTATTAATAAGATGTTGTCTAAAAGTTTGAATTTCTAACCAACATGTTTCTCTCAAATCAAATTCTTGCTTTAAGAAGTCTAATTTTTTACTTTATTATCAGACAGCAACTCATACCAATACTTTAGATCATTCTCTGTGACTAAAGAGTTCTTTCAGAGGTGGTTGACAAAAGCATACCTTGTGTATACATTATAGGAATAGAATAAAATTCCATTCCTTATACTTAGGATGCATGAATATAAAATTATGATAACTGATAATAATGTTTAATGGGTAACTAACTACATATTTTGGTGTAATGGATGAAGTACATATTTCTTTTTAGTAACCATAACATGGGGTTATTTACAATAATATTTTTATGTATTAAAGAGATTTTCATGAAGTGAATGCTAATTAGTTCCCAGTAATCTTTCCATCTTGCAACATATGACTGATCTATTAACAAAGTAATAACTTTTATAATAGAAGAGATAGTATATAAATTAAAGTCTGGAAATGAAATGCCCCCTTGAGACCAACTATTAGTATGTTTCTTTAATGCAATCCTAGGTCTATTAGGTGCCCATAAGAAATTTAACATTAGTGAATTCAATTTCTTAATAATTATTTTTGTAGGTGGGAGTATTATTGATTGTATTAAGTATAATATCTTAGGGAATACTATCATTTTAATAATTGTGAGTCTCTCTTCCATGGTAAAAACATATTGTTCCAGCTATTGAAAAGATTTTGTATATTAAGAAGACAGGTACTATAATTATTATGTATAATAGATTTGATATCTTTAGTTAATATTATACCTAAGTAAGTTATCTGACCTGAGTTGGGTATATATTTGTTAAAATCATTAATGAGGACATTTTTTCGTGTGTATATTGGTAATATTTTAGTTTTTTCTTCATTGAATATTAAACCAGAGATATTTTTAAAATCCATCATTTTATCAAATAAGGACTGCATAGAAGAGTTAGATCTAGCTGATGTAATTAGAACATCATCTGCAAAAAGCTGAATTTTAGATATTGTATTTTCATCTATATCAAATCCTTCTATATCAGTACTGTTTCTAATCAAATTAGCCCAAGGCTCCATTATTAAAGTAAATAATAGTGGAGAGAGTAGACACCCTTGTTTTGTACCTTTTAAAATGGGTATTTTTTGTGAGACATATGTTCCTATCTTAATGTAAGCCAATGCTCCTTTATATAGATGTTCAATTAGATTTACAAATGCATCCGAGAAGTTTGTGCACTTCAGTAAGATAAACAAGTAGTCCCAACTTACTGAATTAAATGCTGAACTTATATCGAGACTAATAAGTGCTAAATCTTTCTTTTTCCTATTTGCAAAATCAATTAACGTTAAAGTTCTCCTTATATTATCAAAAGTATTTCTATTTACAATAAAGCCTGTCTGGTCTATATCTATAATGCCTGGGATGATTGTCTTTAATCTATCAGCAAAAATACTCATAAACATTTTATAGTCAACATTAAGTAATGAAATAGGTCTATATGAAGTGCATCTGGTTGGGTCTTTATTGGGTTTTAAAATTGGTGAAATAAATGTGTATTGCCAAGATGGGGGAGTTGTTAACTCATTTTGGGCCAAAATAAAAATCTTATGTATTAATGAGTATGTACTTTTGGGAATAATTTTATAGATCTCTGGTATAATACCATCATTACCTGGTGCTTTGTTTGGTTTAAGCTTGTTTATTTGTGTAATAACCTCTGTATATGAAATATTTTTATCCATTAGTTTAGTCTGTTGTTTATTAAGTTTTTTGTTCATGTTTGTAGTTATAAAGTTCTTTATTTTATCTTTAGGCTCCATGTTAATGTTATTATGATTAATTTTGTGAAAGTGATTTCTAAATTCATCTAATATTTCTGGTAAACTAGAAACATTCTTCTTTTTCCTTGGAGAAAATTTCTTTGATATGATTTTGTTTATTCAACCTTTTGTTTTATTTTTAAGTCTATGTAAGTATTTGGGACTTATTAAGTAAGACAAAAACTTATATTTCTCTAATGTTATTTTAACTTTATGAGTTAAAATTTCTTTGTATTTCTCATTTAATATATTTATTTCTTCAATGACTTTTTTGTCCATAATATTTTCTTTATTATTATGTTTGTATGAGTCTAATTTGCTTTGAATATCTAGTAATTCCTTGTCCCAAGATTTCCTTTTATTATTATACCATCTGATACTTTATCCATATAAATATGATTTTAAAGCATTCCAAACATAAACAATGGAGACTTCAGGTGTATTGTTTAAGTCTAAAAAATGTTGCACTTCTGAAAGTATATAATCTTTATAGTCCTTTAGTTGAGTTAAGTATGCTGGTATCCTTTTGATCTGAACATTGTAAGTACTTTTTATCATAAACTCAAAGACAATTGAATTATGATCTGATATAGGACACAAAATGATTTTAGAATTAATTAAGTCTGTAACCATCTGGTTAGAAATAAAGACTCTATCTATTTTTGAATAAGTTTTATATCTGTTAGAAAAAAAGTGTATGGTAATGATTTTGAATCTATCTGATTATTAATATCATTCAAATGATATAAATTAACAAAATCCTTTAAATGTTTTGCATTAGATGTAATTTTCCTTTTTCCTATAGTAGTAGTATCTTTTCATGTAGGATACAATTAAAGTCACCTGCTAAAATAATATCTCCTGTAGAAAATGATATGATCTTATTGAGATGGTGTTTCACTGTATTAATGCCAATTCCTGGTATCCAATATACATTGATTAATGTATCTGTCTTTCCATTAATCTGTATTGTAACCATACAAAACATTCCTTTATCATCTTTATAAGACTTAATAGTTTTAGGTATGGGCATACTTTTATTCCATAAAATAGCCACTCCTCTTTTTTCTGAGTGTGTTCTGAACTAACCAAGACTGTATATTTATTAGTGGCTAATTTATCAATATCCTTTTTCAGGAGATGTGTTTCTTGAAGGAATACTAAGTTGGCCCTATGCAAATTAATGTATCTCATTAAACTTGCCCTTTTACATGGGTTATTCAGTCCATTAATGTTTAAAGAAATTCCTTTTAGAGAAATCATTTAGCTTTTATAAACATATAAAACATATAATCAGAATAACAATTAACAAAATAAGTGATATTATACCTCCTCCTTTAGGTGTACCATTAATTATAGCTGTATTTATTGAAAATCTTATGGGATTTTGTATAAGCTTCACTTTTATTTGTAGTGACAATAAGTTTATAAAATGTGTTGTGGATGTCAGAACTATATACAAACAACAATAAACAGGTGAAAATACTATTAGGATTAAACATTGCACCCAGCCTGGAGTTAAGAACTCCAACTTTGAGTAGCACATACCACTCAAGTTATCCCCCTATCCTAAGCAGCAGTACCTCAGCTGCCACCATATCAATTCAATACTAACTATTATTAATTAAAGTTAACCTCATTTAATTAGATTATCTAGTAAGACAAAGCTAAACAATTTATAAATCAGCTTCATATAAACAAATAAGAACATTTAGAAACAGCTCATATTACTATGTACATCTATTTTGTAAAATACACTCATAATCAAAATAGCATTCTAATAAACTTGATAATGGGAACCGAGAGAGAGAGAGAGAGAGAGAGAGAGAGAGAGAGAAAAGGAGCATATCTATATATTAGTTTATTAAAAATTTGTAAAAATAAGTTCTTATGTTCATTTGGATTCAATAACTTAGGCTATAATGGTTCAGACATTACCTATATTAAGGTATTCCTACTTTCTGCCATAGAAATGCAGTTAACACTTTTAAAAAACTTTAAATTACTTGCACCAAAGCTTTCTTCTCATACTTATTATTGCCAGTAAATAAAATATTTATACACATACATATGTTTACAAGTCATACTGCACAGCAATGATAATTCCTAGTTATACATAAATCATTGTGATGAAAGCCATCTGTATTTTATATATCTGAACTGCAGCTTTACAATATGTCACATGACAGTTTCTTCTAAAATATAGACATAATGATACTTGTGCTTGTCAGTTAGTTAAGGCAAATGATTTATAACATTATATATGTTTAAATCATAAGTATTTATATACATTAATATGCTGCAGTCATGTAAGCTTTCAAAAACATGTGTATATGTGTTTTACCTTCTATGTCTTCTAAAATATCTCACTTGCTTACTATGGCATACTGAATCATTTAAAATCAATATAACTTTCATATTTTATAAACTACATCTTAAATAAGTAAGTTGTTATAAAGAATAACTCACATTTAGATGTCATAAAGTTCGTTTTTCATCACAAAGTCGCATTTACAGCAGTTCTACTTCCTGGAACAGTGTTCTTCTTGAATTTGCGATGTGTCAGTGTGAAATCAGGGGTCAAAGTTAAAAATGACTGCATTCAGCTTCTCTCCGTGTATTCTGAGTGTTGAAGCTTTTAAAACAACTCGAGGACACTATTCACGAGGTAACCCACATCCCAAATTGTCTCCCTTAACATTCTGGTGGGAATTTTAGTAAATACAAGTGACTGACAATCATTTAGTAATACAAATGAAACTAAACAGTGCAAAACTTTCGCGAAGTATTTTACAAGTCATTACAGTCTCTATGACAGTGAAACCAAGCCTACAGTTATTTAACATATTATATAACTTATTTTTATATGCCCCATTTCATTTTCTCATACAAATCTTATTATATACATATATCAGTATTATCAGAAGCATATAACTGTACTTATAAGAGAGAAAGAGAGAGAGAGAAAAAAAGAAAAGGAAGAGAGTAGAGAAAAAAGAAAGAGAGAGAGAGAAGAAAGAAAAAAAGGAAGCTACAAAGAGTATCTACAAAGAAATATTACTTGCTGTTTGTATTAATAAAGTTAAATATGAAACATATTACTTACAACTATTTTTGTTCTAATTATTTGCAATTATATCATGACATATTATTTGTAATCATGTATAAGCAATAAAGTCATGATATAATATTTAGCAACAGTGTTTAAACAGCATATATAGTTTTAAAGAACTAATAAGTTATTATTTCACTTTTCCCATATTTTACATCATACTTCTCTCCTTGCCCTCCCCCACCCCTTACTAAATGCATAGTTTATAAAGAATGCCATTATTTAAAACAAGAAGCGAAAGAAAATGTATCAAATTACTAACCTTAGGTCTCTTTATCACAAAGAGAAGCAAGTTGATTGATAGCATGTTATTTGTTCCTCAGAGAGTTTGACTATTTATGAAACAAAAACAGTTCTTTGCACACAGAAAAATAACTTTGAATAAATCTTTAAAATATTTGTGGCTTTCTGGAGATGCAGTAACTGTATTTGAGGAGATTAAGAGAGAAGGAAAGAAAGAAAAATATATATATATAAAACATGTCATTTGTTTTTTAGTCTTTTTTGCTTCTCTGAAGTCTTCCAAGAAGTTCCTGTTGCCATCCTCTTTAACGAAGGACTTGCCCATTCCATATCTTCTATTTTATCTAATATCTTATTTTTTTTAATATACAGCAAAGCAGAGTCCAAGTCTTCAAAAATTCTAGGGCCATCAGGTAAAAAGATTTTTAGTTTGGCAGGAAATAAAAGGTATGTTTTGAACTGTACTTTCTTAAGCTCTCTTATTAATGGCAAAAAAACTTTTCTTTTAGTTATTACCAAGGAAGAATAGTCATTGTCAAAACGCACAGTTGCCTCGTTAATTTTAATAGGTGCTTTAGCCCATGCAGATTTTAATACCATCTCCTTGTCATAAGATGATAAAAATCTTACTATAACTGATCTAGGATACTTTTTGTTAGAGTTAAAATTAGATAAGGACCTATGGGCTCTTTCAATACCAAAAGAAAATGCTTCTGACAAGTCTAAAGTTTTAGGAAGCCAAGTATTTAAAAAGGAAGTAATGTTGTTACCTTCTATATTTTCTGGCAGTCCAAAAATCCTAATATTATTGCGTCTAGATCTGTTTTCCAGGTCATCAAGTTTGGATTGTAGGTGTGTGTTCTGCTTCAGCAAAAACTCAATGTTAATTTCTTCTTCCTGGATTCTGTTCTCCATATCATTAACAGTCTCTTCTATGCCTGTAATCTGAGCCTTCTGTTGTTGCAAGTCTTGATGTAACAAATCCATTTGTTTTGTAGTTTTTTCTATGAAGTTATCAATTTTAGTATCCAGTTTGTCCATTTTGGTTGTTAGTTGCTGAATAGTAGATATCAGAGACTGAAGCTCTTTCTTGATGCTGGAATCCTGACTATTTGCATTACTGGAACTCATTTTGAACAGAGGTGATGAAAGAGAAATTTCCAAGATGATTTCTGACAGGAAAATTATTGAAATTTTCTTTCTTTTTTAGATATTATTCAAGAAACTGATATTCTAAACGTATTTAGAAAGAAAATTATTCCATTAGTTGATTTTTAAAGTAATTATTTCCTGTCAGTGCAGTTAAGTTGGTGGAGATGAAGAAATCTGCTGCTATCCTGTGTTCATCCTTGGCCACGCCCCCCCAAGTTTCCACTTTTTGACACAAGGAGGAATGCAGAGGAAATCCATTAATATGCACACATATAGCTGTCCCCCAGTTTCACCAAGAAAGAAAAACTTACTACCTCTCCTATAGTCCCTTTTCTGACTAAGATTATACATCTTTTCCTCCACCCACCTGTAGATCAGAGTGCATGTACTCTGCACTGTGTCTTTAAGAAGCATGTCAAAAACCTAGCATGCATGTATAAATGTCAGGCACATGCCATTTTGAGAGTGCAGCCAGAGAGTAAGCATGTATGATTCCAGCAGTTAGTTTGTATATGTTACTTAAGTTAAAGTCAGTTAACTTCTATCATGACGTGTTTATATAAAATAAAGCTGCTTGAACAGAACCCACAAAGACTCTGCTATTGTGTCCAAAGTAGGAGAGCGACATGGTGTCAGAACTGAGATTACAGAGAATAATATTCAAAGGCATGACGTACAGAGATGACAGTGAAGGTAAATTAAGAGAAATGAGCACGAAAAAAATTCAGAAAAGAATCAAAGGTAATGCGAATACTCACAAACTATTTTATGAAAAGGATAAAACGGAGCATTACGAGGGCACAAACCGCATTATTAAACAAGCGGGAAGCACAAAAATGTTTATTGAGTAAGGGAAATGTTTAAAATAAGATATTTGACAAAACAATTATCAGAAAGCCAAAACAAGCACATTTAAGGCAAAAAAAATTAGTATGTTTAAAGTAAAACAAACGTTTACGGCAAAATGGACATGTTTAAAGTAAAACGGGCACAAGAAAAGTACAGTGGGCATATAAGAGATTAAATGAGCAAAATTAATATAATAAGGCCAAAAAGGGCACATTAAGCATCCTCGCTGGAGGTGCTGCGGTAGCGTTGTCGCCTCACAGTAAGACGCTGACTGGTTCGACACTCAGCTAGAGCATCTTCTGCGTGGAGATATGCGTGAATGGGCATACCTTCGTTGAAGGTTGTGCATTAGGGCTAGCAACTCAGCACATGAAAATCAACTGCCAATCATTAGCGGACCGGAGTTCCGCTGTGGTGACCCCTAACCGGGAAAAGCCAAAAGACACAACAACAAAAGCAATGAGACTGCATGTTTTAGCAAAGTGCTGTGTTTTGGCATAATTATGACTTTGTATTGTAACAAGGGCATAATTAATGTTGTTTGAAGTATCTCAGTGTGTAAAAGTGCTTACAGTGTGTGCGTATTACTGTGTATGTATTCCAAACAGCTTATTTGTGTGCAAAGTGCAACTGTTTCACAAAGTACAGTCAAATTATAGCCATTTCAACAAGTTTCTTGTGCTGGGTATGTCTGTTTGCAAAGTGCCACCATTACAGAGGGTTTCTTGCACTGTAAAGAGTTGCCTAGCAAGGTACCGCTATTTGGGGAAATTTCAGTGTTCTGTGTATAGTTTATTTTCAAAGTGCAGTTACTTCGAAATGTTATTGACTATGAGCTCATCTTGCCCAGTTCATTTGCATCGTGAAGTTATGTGAAATGCTTCTTAAATGATGATAAATTACTTTTGCAAGACAACAATTTCAAGTATATTACAGTGCCCTAGAAACTTATTTTGCAAAGTTCAGTTATATAGCTTGCATCGTAAAGTTATCTGATATGTTTCTTGCATGATGAGGTGATTTCTTGCAGTACAGTAATTCAAAGGTGTTACAGTGCCTGAGAGAGTTATTTTGCAAAGTGTGCCAATAGCATAGTTTTGAAAAACCCAAGAGTATAATTTCAAAAGCACAAAACTATAAGGGCAAAGTTACAAATACTGCATATATTTCTGGCATATATGTTTTGTTCGTGCTTATTTACAAAACCTCCACTGCTATGTGTTAATATTGTAGATGGATTTCAAAAGCCCTTACCACTTGTGTTTGATCAGAATATTGCAGAGAACTGGAGAATATTTAAGCAAGAGTATGATATTTGTATACAAGCAGCTTATTCAGATAAAGATGCACACACCAAGGCATTCATTTTGTTAAACCTAGCTGGGTCAGAGGCCATAGAAAGAGAGTGTTCATTTGTGTATGCACCAGCAGTGTATGAGAGAGAAGGTGAAAATCATCATATTGCTGTTCAGGCTGAAGCAAGGGAAGACCCCGAGTGTTTGAAGCTCAAGTTCAGAGAAGTGTGTAACTGTCAGACAAATATTACATTAGAGACATTTGTTTTACACAAGAGATCAGAAACTAGGGAAAACTTTTGCAGCTTATATAACTGACCTGAGAAACAAAGCTAAAATGTGTTGGCTTGGTGACTTAAAAGATGAGTTAATAAAGAACAGGCTTATATGTAGTATTAATAGTGCTGCTGTGAGAAAGCTCTTGCTTTGTGACAGTGATTTAACAATGAGTAAAGCCATATAGATTTTTTAAATCCATGAGGTGACAAAAAAACATACAATTACGCTTGCGAGTGACAAGAGCATGGTTTCAGCAGGCTCCAGGGCAAATGTAGATAGTATGCAACATGTGGCAAACAGAAATGGGCCTAAGCAAATGGCAGCCACAGCCCCTGCTGGTTCACCAAGGAAACCACATAGCTTTCCAACAAGTTTCAAGGCTAGTTCAATTAATGGAGCATGTTCTTCAGTGCAGTACAAGCATGAATCAACAAAACCCAAGTCCAGATGTTAGCTGTTGCAATTGTGGTGCAAATCATGAATCTAAAAGAGAGAAATGCTTAGCATTTGGTCAGCAATGTTACAAGTGTAAAAAATGAAACCATTTTCAAAAGTTTTGCAAATCAAGTAAACCTCACACAGTTGTAAAGAAAGGTCACACAAAAAAGTTGATCAAGTAGAGATGCAACAGTCAACTTTCTATGTAGATGGTGTATCAGTAGTTGGTGAAAGAGTTGATGCAGGGAATTTATTGGCAAAGAATGAAGTGTTTTGTACTGTCTGGATCAATGGTAACTCCACAGAGCTTAAAGTAGACACTGGTTCAAAGTGTAATGTTATATCAACAGACACATTTGCTAAAGTGAGAGCTAATGAACAACTCAGTGTAGCCAGTAGTGCAAGACTTGTTGCTTATGGAGGTAAAGAAATTCAAACCAAAGGTCAGTGACGCTTTCATGTTATTTGGCTGAGAGCTGTTACAACTTGTTATTCTATGTAGTCCGTAGACCAGTGTAATCTTTACTGAGTCTCAAAGATAGTTTGAGAATGAATCTGCTTTCTTTTATCATGTAAGTGCATTTCTAAGTTCTAATTTTTCTGAAGCCATTCTCTCAGACTATGCTGATGTTTTTGATGACAAGTTGGGCAAACTTCCAGATGTGTATTCCATGAAGTTAAACCCAGAGGTCACTCCAGTAGTTAGACCGGCAAGAAAAGTTCTGATAGCTATGCAGGATAAAGTCAAGGCTCATTTGGATAAAATTGTGCAGCAAGGTGTAATTTGTCCAAATACAGAACCAACTGAATGGGTATCTATGGTGGCAGCTCACAAAAAAGGCTCAGACAAAATCAGAATATGGATTGACCTATGAGATTTGAACAAAGCGTTGAAGAGAGTGTTATCATCCAATGAGCACAGTCAAAGAGGTCACAGCCCTAATACTGAATGTCACTGTCTTTTCTGTATTGGATGCAAAATGTTCATTTTGGCAAGTGATGCTTGATCACAAATTCTCATTACTAATCACTTTTAGTACGCTGTTTGGCAGATACAGATTCCTAAGGATGCCATTTGGAATAACTTCGGCAAGTGAAGTCTTCCAGCATGCAGTGGAGTAAATTTTTCCAGGTTATCCTTGTGCCATAATAGTAGATTATTCATTGGTTGGAGACAATGGTGAAGTAGAGCATGACAGAAACCTAAAGAGAGTTCTTAGACAGAATATGTAAAGTAAACTTGAAGCTCAATCCTCTGAAGTGCAAACTCAGGCTACCAGAAGTTACGTATGTAGGTCATTTATTTACCAGTACTGGCTTGAGACCAGATCAGACTAAGCAAGCAGCTATCCTTGAAATATCAGCACCAGACAATATTCAGGCTCTACAGCTTTTTCTAGGCATGGTCAACTATTCGGGAAATTTATACCAGACTTCAATGAGTTGCCAACACCTTTATGAGAGCTAATGCGCAAAAATGATGCATGGTCATGGTTAGAACATCACTAGAAGGCATTTGAAGACCTTAAGCAGAAAATTTCTACCTTACCTACATTAAGATACTATGATGTGAGTAAACTAGTCACTCTTTCCTGTGATGCTTCAAAATTTGGTCTTGGTGCAGTTATATTTCAAGAGGGCAGACCAATAGCCTATGCATCTAAGAACACTTACCTAAGCTGAGATGCAGTATGCTCAAATTGAGAAAGAACTTTTGACAATAGTATTTGCATGTTCCAAGTTTCATGATTATATTCATGGTCGAGCTATTCAGATTGAAACTGACCATCACCCTCTAGTAACCATTCTTAAAAGCCTATGCAGTCAGCTCCAGCGAGATTGCAAAGAATGATGCTCAAATTACAAATATACAACTTCAAAATGGTCTATATTATAGGAAAACTACTCTATCTGGCTGATACGTTATCCAGATCACCCAGAAATATGATGGAACAGCTTGACGTAGAGAATTTTGACTTTGACGTGATGGCAGTGAGAAATTTTTCTACCACTAGACTTGATTAGTTAAGAGATCGCACAAAGACTGATCCAATTTACAAGAGGTTAATCACTACATTAATGCTGGATGGCCATTAAAGCAATCTAGTGTACCACCTGAAGTGCAAACCTATTTTCCTTACAGAGATCAGATGTTGATGGAAGATGGCATTATTTTCAAAAGTCCTAAAATTGTTGTTCCTGCTTCCTTACAACAAGAATGTATCCAGATTTTGCACTGTGGTCACGCAGGTTCCACATCCCTAAGAGAAGAGGGTGAGAATTAGTATTTTGGCCTTCATTACTGAAAGACATTGATAAAGTACTTTGTTCTTGTTCAGCATGCAATAGTACTAGACCACATTTGCGAAGAGAACCACTTCAGCTAAGTCAAGTTCCTGAACTAACCAAAATAGATCATACCAGCAAGGTACTCCAAAAACACAGGTTTATTCAGAACATACAGTTGAGTGCTTTCATCTATTACATGAACCAGAGTTCCTAAACTACCTTGGTCAACAGTAGCCACTGATATCTTCAAGTGGAACAATCAACTCTACTTTGTACTGGTAGACTCTTATTCAAACTGGTTTGAGATTGACTTCCTACCTAACTTAGCATCCACTGCTGTTATTACTAAGTTGAAATGTCATTTCTCAGTCCATGGTAGTCCACACAAAGTTATCTCTGACAATGGTACTCAATTTACTAGTTAGTTGTTTCAGAAATTTGCAAGAGAATGGGACTTTGTACATGTTACTAGCAGTCCTGAATATCCACAGTTGAATGGTCTAGCTGAACGTGCAGTGCAGAGTGCAAAGCAATTACTTGAAAGGTCAAAGCATGACAATACCGATGCCTTTTTGAATTTACTTAATCTCAGAAACATATCCCGTGAGAATATTCTTGGCTCACCTGCTCTAAGACTTCTTTCCAGGCAAACCAGAATGATGCTACCTATTAGTTCCAGTTTATTGAGGCCTAATGCTAAGAACAACAGAACCATATAGGCTCAACTATTCAAGAAGCATTTGATCCAGAAGTCCGGTTATGATAAACTGAGCAGATTTCTTCATCCGTTGAGGGAAGGAGAGACAGTGAGAATACAAATGGCGAAAGTTTTTGACAGGATTGGTCAGGTTACTGGAATATGTGTAAAGCCGAGCTCTTACCTTGTAGAATTCGAGGTTGGGGAGTAGAAGCAGAATCATAGGCATCTACTTCTTGTACCAGAATCACCATCACAATATTATTATAGTGACACAGACTCTAGATCTCAGAGTGAACCAAATGTTGTTTCCATTCCTGAGTGTGTTCCTACCTCTGATTCCATTCCTGAAGATGTTCCAAACAGTTCTAATATCAAACATTTGCTAAGTTCAATTCCCAGTTTTATGTCACACGTTATGGACTAGTATCCAGGCCCAGTGTGAAATATGCAGCAACATGGACTTAACTGTGTATATATATATATATATATATATATATATATATATATATATATATATATATATATATATACGTACCTTATCTTGTGTAAATGCATGATTGAGAACTGCCTGCGATATCTGCATGCCAAATAGATTCATAACATTGCATGTTTCATTTTTCAAGAGGGAGGATGTAGTTCAGAGTGCACATGCTGTGCATTGTGTCTTTAAGATGCATGTCAAAGATGTAGTGTGCATGTACAAATGTCAGGCATGTGCCATTCCTAGTGCCATTTTGAGAGTGCAGCCAGAGAGTAAGCAGATATAATTCCAACAGTTAGTTTGTATATAAGTTACTTAAGGTAAAGTCAGTTAACTTCTATCGTGATGTGTTTGTATAAAATAAAGCTGCTTGAACAGAGACCACATAGACTCTTCTATTGTGTCCAACGTAGGAGAGCGACACCACCTATCAAACCTCTCACACTCCCCGACCTACTCCCATTTTGTTTAAAACCTCTCTCAGTTCTCCTAACCATTACATGCACCTGATCTTTGCTTTCCCACTTCACAAGGTAGATTACCATGCCCGACAATCAGTTCTTTCTATCTGCCTGTAATCTTCCAACCCACTTCTTCCTCTCATAACTACTTATGCGGGACTCAACCACACATGTGCAGAATTCTTATGAATGACAATACAGAAGTTTAAATCTGACTCTTCCTCAGTTAATTTAAACACTTGCAAGACACCTGCTGCATATCTTTTTGCATTAGTCCTCAGTACTGCACAGTCATTCATGAAAAGGATTATACCTGGAAACTGGGCAGCATCCTACTAGTCAGCTAATGCAAAGCCTAGTATTCTAGCAACATCATCCTAACTTTCTGTACCAGAGCTTTTAAACCAGTGACCTTCTCTTTCCATAATGCAAATGCTGGTTCCTTTTTAGACTACTACTAAACACAGCAGGTATGCTGTATACTATTTGGATGTGTACTACCTCCTAAACATTTATATGATAGCCATCTGTTCCACTAGCTTCCTACCTTTAAGTTCAAAGACTTCTTACTCCAAATAGCAATAAGAGAAATTTTTATGAAATGTTTATATTTTGTTATGTACTTAATAGTAAAATACATGTCCTTCAGATAATGTAACAAAAAGAATCCGGTGATGAAAGTCAATACAAGAATGTTTGTCTGAATACATGAGACATAAATCAGTACTAATAGCACACACATTATTGGATCACTGTAACAGTCTTGAGATTGGTCAGAATCAATTGTATGAGAGCAAAGTGACCGAAGTGACATTCTAAAACAGTTGTAGATGAATGTTGGCTAGTCAAAGCATGTTTCCTATATAGCTTTAAGAGTATGCTGGATAAGAATATGGGTGTATGCAAATACAAAATGACAGTGTAGAAGGTGTAAGACTACACAATGTTCTGCTGTGGGCGGTACAATGTGAATATGTGTATGTTAGACATTTGCAATGTAGTATTCTCAACAGTCTTATACTATAATGTTAATAACTACACAATACCAAGTGGACAGTCCTGGACATTTACTTTATTCAACATTTTTTAATGTGAACATTTTTATACTCAATGCAGGAAATTACAAGTTGATGATTCCACAAAAATACACATAAACCTGTGCAGTGCCTTGTTCCTGATCAACATATCGTTTCTGATGAACGGGTGGCTGGCTTCCTTTCACATCAAATCCCTGTGCATCCTGATTGCTGTTATCATGCACTACTCTTTACTCTGCTGTTTCACCTGGATGGGTATTGAAGGATTTCACCTCTACTTGCTGCTTGTGAAAGTTTTCAACATCTATGTTAGATGGTATATGGTGAAGCTTTGTGTTGTTGGCTGGGGTAAGGTATTTTTTTGCAATACAATTTTATAACTGTAATACTCCAGCAAAAAAAAAAATAAATATTTAACCATTTAATTTAGAACACTAATAAGCTGCTGGTTTTATAACATTTATTTATGGCTTCCTTTTCAAATAGCTTGAATGGAACAACAGTTCTACCTTTAGTTCAAAAACACAGATGTGAGTCATACCCTATAGGACAATGTTGCATAATGTTGACACATATTGAAAACACTTATTAATAACCAGCAGTGATGCTGAAGTTAAAATCATATCATTCTGTTTGTTGTTAACTAATACAAAGAGCCTAAAATGCAGATGTGTATTATGCACAATTAACACAAACCAATAGAGACAAAGAGATGGTTAATGAAAAGATAAACACTGGTGCCACAGAATTTAGATTGCAAAATTTATGAATATAATATGAAAACTTGGTAAGGGACGAGACGAGTGTAGTCATCTTTCTAAGAAATAATATCAACACAGTTTAGGCAGCCATGTTTGATAACAGCATTAATATGCTGGACTGTGTTGAGTTACTGCCAAGACACACTGTCTGATAAACAGACACTGACACAGGAATTAATATTCATACATAGCTGCATTGTTAATCGCATTTATGATTTTGTTTATGGGTAAACATGCTTTCCAATAATCATCATGATAGTCCTGCTTGTTATTGCATGCCCCATATGGGCCAGATTTCTTATTATAGTTACCATTTCAGACATGTCATTCCAATTTAACATTATGCCAAATATTTCCTTGATATCCTAATTCCATTTCTTGTAATTAGGTGTATGGAGTCCAGAGAGGTGTGAGAAGGGTTCACATTTCTTGATTTGTAAATAGCATACACAAGTCTTCTCTTGGAATTGCTTTCAGTCATTTCATTCTCACAAGTTAAGGGCAACACCTTGCCACGCTGCATTTAATTTTCAAATCAATCCCAAAACTATGACCTGCTTTCCATATGATAGTTTAACCACATACTTCCCAAAATATGCATTGTTTGTTAACCAGTATGATGACTATATGATCCCCCTCAAGTATTGCAAGAATATCAATATTTTTTGATTTTCTCTCTCTCTCTCTCTCTCTCTCTATATATATATATATATATATATATATATATATATATAAACATTACTAAAGGTTAATCAAATTAAGTAACACTCAGACAGGCAGTTATTATCCCATAACTTTCTAGCATTTCTATTCCAGTCTAAAAAAAATATATACATATATATATATATATATATATATATATATATATATATATACATAGGTCATGTGCAGGACGACAAGCCTACCCACACCCCCTATTAATTAAATGTACAAACTCTGAAGTCACATAACAATGAGGAAAGGGCATTTACACCTCAATGGTGTAATATTGATTCTATCAATATTATCTGTTTTAGACCATCTTTTGTCGATCATTTGTTTGTTGACCAAAAGCAGTTTAGAGATAGATAGATAGATAGATAGATAGATAGATAGATAGATAGATAGATTTATAAATGATAGCAGCTCACAGTATCAAATGCTAATTTGGTCAACACAGGATTTGTTGACAAAATTTGATCAATGCTACAGAACAACTACTTGACCCCAACAGGATCCATGTTTGATCTTTCTGGTTCATAGTTCACAGCTAGCTACTAGGCATGCAGTCCAGAAGACTATCAATAAGCCTCGTCCACATTTCCAGTTGCTGCAAAGCACTATCCAGTTAAGTGACTTGCTGAAGGTCACACAGTAGGTAAATGCAGGTGGAAAGATTAAAATCCTGCACCCTTGGCACAGGAAGCAGCTTATTATCAAACTGGAGCTTTAGTCCTCTTCTCTGTTGGTGATGTGATGAGCAGTGATTGGTGGGAACTGGGTCTATATTTGGAATTGCCAGTGTTTTTGCAGGTTGACATCTGAGAATACATTCATGCATACAGATAGATAATGCCAATGCCCTTTAGATGGATAAAAACTAAGATGTTCATTTTTTTACTTCCCTTCCTTTTCAGTTGAATCCTATCATCATATTCCTGTATTTCATATCCTTTGTGTGAAATCTTTTCATGAAAGTTTATTTTTTCTTTGGTATGAGTATGTAGTACATCCAGCTTCACATTCATTTTCAACAACTGTTTAATAACACTGCCCTTCCAAATATGTTCAGTGATGGTCTTATATCTACCAAGTCTTTTAATGCTTCAACACCTGCATTACTTTTGTAAAGACCCTGCCAACCTTATTAATTTTATCATGTATTCTCCTCATTATTCTGACATAAGCTTTATCATTGCAATAACTTTTTATATAATTTGTGAAAAATACACATAACCTTAATTAATTAGGATCACATCTATTACAACAGAATTTGTAGGACACTTTTATTCCATTTGGGATGACTTATACAACCAATGTGCTTCACTGTGCTATTCCTCTTGATTTTTGTATGCATCTCTGGTGAGTTTCAAGAACATTCTTATGTTACACATTCTATAGTCTCTAAGCTGTGCTTTACCTACAACAGTAATGTGAGGAGATAGCTACCTCCAGCCTTAAGGTAGAGGGGTGAGTTCACTTCCTTTTTATTTGCGAGAAATGAAAAATAAAAGCACTTAAATGTTCCAATATTAACCAACAGTAATACCCAGTCCAAAACTTCAGAAGTTAATTCCTCTTATATGATGGCACTGAAGAAACAAACTCAAACAGGCTTAGTGACCAGAATAACTCAGCTTTAAATCTTGATTTTAGTGACCAAAATAACTCACCTTTAACTCATGATATTTAGTCACTGGAATAACTCAGCTTTAATTCACAATTTTAGTCACTGGAATAACTCAGTTTTAATTCATGATTTTATTCTCTGGAATATTTCAGCTTTAATTCATGATTTAGTCACTGGAATAACTCAGCTTTGATGCATGATTTTAGTCAGCAGAATAATTCAGCTTTAAGTCTTGATTATAGTCACTGGAATAACAGCTTTAAATCATGATTTTAGTCACTGGAATAACACAGCTTATAATTCATGATATTTAGTCACTGGAATAACTTACGTTTAATTCATGATTAGTCCAGAATATCTCAGCTTTAATTCATGATTAGTCACCAGAATAACTCAGCTTTTTAGTTTGCTTCTTGAGCATCTTCATAGAAGAGGAATTAACATTTGAAGTTATGATCTGGTTATTGCTGTTGCTTAGTACTGCAACTTTTCAATGTTTTTATTTTTCATTTTTCATAAATAACAAGGAAGTGAAGTCAGCCCTCTGCTTTAATGCTGGGGCAAATCTGTTTAAACCTACCTCTCAGTAAATATTTAACCTATAAAAACCCTTTCTAAGAATAAGTGTAGCAGCATTTAAAGTGACAGTACATGTATACAAATCACAACTACAAATACCAAAGTGTAAACATGTCACTAGGACAATCTATTCACTTACAATGCAAGAAAAATCCACCCAAGCTAGAGTCTTCACTGGAAAATATTTTATACCCCCCAGTAGTGGTGACCCATGCGATATATGCAAATTACTCCTTAAGAACATAACAGTGTTTCAGCTATATGGCTTCTGAAGGCCCATGACTTTTAGCTTTTTACTTTTTAAGTCTTTATTGATGTATTCAGGCTAATAAAGCCTGATAATATGTGTGTGAGTATGTGGCAGCAAACACATGCAAACTGCATCAATGTCTTCACACATCATATATGGGAGGGTGGTAGGGACATTTGGCTATTACAAATGATCACCAGCTTTCAAGATGACAACATAGTAAAATTCTTTTGCTTCCCTCCCCCTCCTTCCATCCCTGCATCACTCCCTCCAGCATTGCATGTTATTGCACCCAGAGGGGGCCTCAGTGTGCAGAGTAAGCCTGGTCAGTCTGTACGTGAGGATTGGGGACAGAGGAAAATAATTCTCTAAACTGTGCTTTACCCATAACAGTAATGCAAGAAGATAGCTGTCCCCAGTGTTAAGGTAGAGGGCTGACTTCAATACCTTGTTATTTGTAGAAAGCAAAAAATAAAAGCACTTAAACATTACAATGGTAAGCAACAGTAATAACCAGTCCAAAACTTCAGATGTTAACTCCTTTTCTATGAAAGTACTGAAGAAACAAACTCATCCAGGCTTAGACACTAGAATAACTCAGCTTTAATTCGTGATTTTAGTCACCAGAACAACTCAGCATTAATTCATGGGATTTACTCACCAGAATGACTCAGCTTTAACTCACAATTTTAGTCACTGGAATAACATGCCTAATGCTTGGCACCTTGAGAGGAAACATTATACTGTAAAAATAGCACTGAGTAAAATAAATAGAACCATTACTTGCTTCAGAGCATTAACAACTTCTCAAAATGTTCAATAAATTGATGGGAAACACAGCAATGTGTCAGTGGATGAAAGCT